>NC_060271.1:56319950-56449446 GCF_021613505.1 Equus quagga
GTGAGGGGACAAACTTCAGTGTTTCCTTGCTGTCCTTTTCTGGTTTTGTCTTTAAGGGACTCTCTTGAAATGCAACCAATGGAAACCACTTCTGATTAAATTAAGCAAAGGAGGACCTTCTTGGAAGGCTTCAGGGATGGCCACAGACTTGAAAGGAAGCCAAAGTTCCTGAAGGATGAAGGCAGAGCTCCTAGGGGTCTGCTGAGGGAGCCAGGGGAAGATCTCTTCAGAGCCTTTGAATGGATGTCTTCCAACCATTTCCAGCTTTGGTTTTTTTTTTAAAGACTGGCACCTGAGCTAACATCTGTTGCCAGTCTTCTTTTTTTTCTTCTTCTTCTTCTCCCCAAAGCCCCCCAGTACATAGTTGTATATTCTTGTTGTAGGCCCTTTTGGTTGTGCTATGTGGGACGCTGCCTCAGCATGGTCTGATGAGCCGTGCCATGTCTGCACCCAGGATCCGAACCAGCGAAACCCTGGGCCGCCGAAACAGAGCAAGCGAACTTAACCACTCAGCCACAGGGCTGGCTCCCAATTCCAGTTTTGTGCTGCTCCAATTCAGGTTCTGGGAGAGAGCCCCCTTTGTACTAACTTGAGTCACTGGCCAACCCTTGCGCGGGGGAGGGGAAGCACGTCCCATCAAGACTGTATCCAGTGTGGAAGGCTACTTCCACAAAACAAAATGGTGGTTCTCCTGGCAGAAGAACAGGAAATGGACCCTGAGCAGGCACATCCAACAAATGCCCACCTCACTTTGCTCAGTGGCCTGGTCACAAGGAATACGCTCCCCAGTCAAATCTTCATTCACTGAGACAGCCCCTTTGTCTCCTCATCTATTCAACAGAGAAGAGGAAAACTGCATGTGATGGTTAATTTAATGTGTCAACTTGGCTTGGGCTATGGGATGTCCACATAGCTGGTTAAACACGATTTCTGAATGTGTTCTGTGAGAACATTTGAATTAGTAGCCAGAGTAAGGAAGATTGCTGTCACCGATGCAGGTAGGCATCATCCAACCCACTGAAGGCCTGAATAGAACAAAAAGGAGGAGGAAGAGTGAATTTCCTCTTTGCTTGAGCTGGAACCATCCATCTTCTCCTGCCCTTAAACACTGGCACTTCCGGTTGGACTCAGACCGTTACTTACACCATCTACCCCACAGTTCTCAGGCTTTTGGACTCAGATTGAGACCAGCAGCTCCCAGGAACCAAGAGCAAAATACGTATTTCTTATTGTATCACAATCAGCCTCTTCAGTGGCTAGAGCAATGCTATGGAAACTCTCACCTGCCATCAGCCCCTCCTAGTCTCTGGGCTCCAAGGCAAAGGGTCTGCATCAGTCCACATCCTCCAAGAAGCCGACTCCAGGATGAGACGAATGGTGCAAGGATTTTATTATGTCTGTGAGAGATAATGGTTAGGGAATTGGGAAATGTTGGGAGCAATATTTGACCCCAAGTGAAAGAGAGAGGGAAGAAAGACTGGCTGGAGGTACCCTAGACCTCTGTGTGAGGTAAGAAAGTTTCTGCAAGACCAAAGGAGATCTCTCAAGCCAAAGTCAGCCATCAGAAGAGGTCCACGTCTTCTGGGAATTGCCTTAGCATCCCTTGCTGAAGCACCCTGTCATTGGCTAGGAGCAGGTCAGCAGCGGTGGTCAATAACGCCCCACAGAATAAGATGCATTCTACGGCCACAGCAAGTTCACAGTCATCTATCCCTAAAGGAGTGTTCTGCCCAGAAATATGAACTTCTGAGAATTTAGATCTATTGACAAAAAATGTCCATATAATATCCAAATAATTATTAATTTTCTCTTGTATCTTCCGTGTGTGGTCTCTGTTTTTGGTTTTTGGTTTTGAGAAAAGCCTGTGTCCTTTGCTAAAATATTAGAAGTTCTAATTGAAGAGATGGCCATGAAAACCCTACAAAGGGCAGTGGAGCAGTGTCTCATATAGCACCAGAAGATGAGAAGATGGCAGAAAAAAGACCAGGCAGGATTCTTCTCTGCTCTACTCAGGGTCACTAGGAGTTGGAATCAACTCAACGGCACTAATACAAATTGAAGAGAGCTCTAAATTCTGTATTTCTTGACTTAAGGCTTAGCAATGTAAAAATTTGATTCTGGAAGAAATATTATTACGGTAAATTGCCCCTGATCCTAATGCTGATGCCCATATTTGCAGCTTGAGAACTTGTTTTATTAACTCATCCATGAATTAATATGCCTCCCATGAATTGAATTCACACAAGACTGGTTTATAAGTCATCGTGCCAATTTATTAATGTTAAAAGAAGATAAAATCTTTGTAGTAAACCACAATTATGGCCTTGATATTAGACCTATTAGATCTTAGGAAGCCAAATTAGAGACCAGGACTTCAAGGTAAGCATGGTGACAAAGGAAAGGAGGGTGGGCGCCTCTTGAGGATCTCTTCCATTCCATAGGCAGGTGTGGTGAGCTTCTGCAGGGGGCAGGGACCCAAGGTTCTGACAGCTTCTCTCTGGCATGTGGAGATGGGGCGGCTGCTGGCATGGTACTGACTCAGCCTCAGTAATGACACTGTTCTCTCCTTCTGCTACATGGTAGCTAGCTAATGAGAATTTTTATGCTGCTGCACATTTGTTTATTTGTTCAATACACATGTGCTGATTATGAGTGTGGTAATTGTGTGGGTACTGGGACTACAATGCTGAGTGAGGTGTGAACCTGCTCTTCACCTGCAGTACGATGTACAATACATCACTAGCTCTCTAGGTTATGTCTCTGGAAGACCCCACTATCTGCTTTCTTCCTTCCGCCCTCCAGAGGCTCCACATGGATGATCATGCCCACTGGTTCTACTACACATTCTTGAATTTAGACTTAGTTGGGCGTCCAGTGAAGTCTGTTTTCTCCTTTCTGGTGGACTCTGTATCTCATTCCCCAGCAGCTGCTTCAATCCCTTCCCTTATTCTCAAAACCCAACACTTGTCTCATCCCAGTCTCTGGTGACCTCACTTGCTATTCTCTTGAGAAAAGTGAGTCACCCAGTGAGAACGCCTTCAGCTTCCTGCCTCTACACATGAAAATGTCTCTGTAGTCACACTTACGTTTTCATCCATTTCTCCTGTGTCAAAGAAAGAAATACACCTCCTTCCTTCTCAGGTTGCCTCCTCTACCTCAATCCCACCCTTTCAGCAACTTTTTGCAGACTTGATCCATCAACCACTTCCTTTTTTCTTTCTCTTTCTTCTTCTTCTTCTTCTTGGTGAGGAAGATTGGCCCTGAGCTACCATCTGTGCCCATCTTCATGTATTTTTTTTATATGTGGGACGCCTGCCACAGCATGGCTTCATAAGTGGTGTGTAGGTCCGTGCCAGGGATCTGAACCCGTGAACCTCGGGCCACCAAAGCAGAGTGTGAGAACTCTATGTGTGCCACCAAGCCGGCCCCCATCAACCACTTCCTTTAACCTCCCTTCTCAATCACCCCTTATCCCTGGTTCCTTCTCCTCAGCCTACAAACATTCCCATCTCCTTCACCCAAGAAAGAAAACATTTCTCTCAATCCTACTAATCCTTGGAATTACCAGTCTTGCTTCTCCTCAGGCTACTTAGAGTGGTATACTCGTACAGCCCCAATATTACAGCCAATGAAATCCTTGGGGTCTTCTTCCTCTCTCAACATTTATCTGCTGTTTTCAATGTCTCTTCTTCATTCTCTTGCCCTTCCCAACCACCACTCCTTCTTCCCCCAAGGTTCTCGCCTGGCCAAGGGTAGAGAACCTTCCTCCAAGGTTCTCTAATCATCTTTTTGCTGTCACCTCTCAAATTAGGATCACTAGACCTCATGTCTCTCTCTCTCAAGTTGCTGACCCACATGGTCTGTACACATTTCTGCTTGGATGGCTTGCCAAGCACCTCAAACTCAATCCAAGCCAATTCGTCATCTTCCCACCAAACCAGTTCTTCCTGCCTCCCTGCTGCCTTCTCTACCTTGGTTTGGCACCGTCCTCCTTCCAAGCACCCTTTGTTTCCCTTGTTGTTCATATTTGAGCAGTTTTTAAGACCTGTAGATCCTGCCTCAATCGTAACTCTTTATACGTTGTCATTCCTTTCACATCCCACTGTCACCGTCCTGGTTCAGTCCCTCATTATTGGTCTCTTATTATTTAAATAGCATCCCAATTAGTCTATCTCACTCCAGTCTCTTCCTTTTTAGGTGCCTACTCCTCAGAGATATGAGGTTAATCTTTTAAATGAAAATAGGACCATATCACTTCCTGGTCCAAAAAATGTCAATGGGTCCCTATTATCCACCAAATGGAGGATCAACTCCATGGTATGGAATCCAAGATCTTCCTAATATGGCGTCAAACACTCTCTGACCTGACCTAACTCTAACTGCTGTACCCTGTTTCCATTCAAAATTGACTACTTACTGGTCTCCAAACAGAGCCCTCATTTTCTCACTTCCAAACCTTTGCTTATACTGTATCCTACCTCAAATACCTTTTCACCCCACCCACCCCAACAAAATCTTAACCATCATTCATAACCCAGTTAAACAATGAGAAGAGGACCTGAAAAGACATTTTTCCAGGAAGACATACAAATGGCCAACAGGTATAAAAAAGGTGCTCAACATCACTAATCATCAGAGAAAAGCAAATCAAAACCACCATGAGATACCACCTCACACTTCTTAGAATGACTGTCATCAAAAAGACAAGAGACAGCAAGGGTTGGCAAGGATATGGAGAAAAGGGAACTCTGTTGGTGGGAATGTAAACTGGCACAGCCAGTTCCACAACAGTTTACTGGTTATAGAAAACAACACAGAGTTTCCTCAAAAATTAAAAATAGAACTATCATATGATCCAGCAATTCCACTTCTGAGTATTTATCCAGAGAAAATGAGATCAATATCTTGAGGAGCTATGTGCACCCCATGTTCACTGCAGCACTATTCATAATAGCCAGGACATGAAGTGCCTGTCAACAGATGAATGGATACAGAAAATGTGATTACACAATAGCCAGGATGTGGAAGCAACCCAAGTGTCCATTGACTGATGAATGGATAAAGAAAATGTAGTGTATATACACAACAGAATGCTACTCAGCCAGAAAAAAAGACAAAATCGTCCCATTTGCAACAACATGGATGGACCTTGAGGTTATTATGTTAAGTGAGATAAGCCAGACAGAGAAAGACAAACACTGCATGATTTCACTTACATGTTGAAGATAAACAAACCTATGGACAAAGAGAACAGATTAGTGGTTACCAGAGGGGATGGGGGTTGGGGGGTGGGCATAAGGGGTAAAGCGGCACTTATATATGGTGACTAACAAAGCATAATGTACAACTGAAATTTCACAATGATATAAACTACTATGACCTCAATAAAATAATAAAAAAAGAAAGTGTGATTATATATATGTGTATATACACACACACACGTATATAATTCAGCCATAAGAAAAGAAGGAAATCCTGCCATTTGCCACAACATGGATGAATCTGGAGGACATTATACTAAGTGAAATAAGCCAGATGCCAAAAGACAAAGACTGTCTATGAAATCTCTATGTCACTTTTATGTGAAATCTAAAGAAGTTGAACTCATACAAGCAACAGCAGTCACTAGTGGCTGCAGGGTGAGGATGGGGAGACGTTGGTGAAAGAATACAAACTTTCAGTTATAAGATGAATAAATTCTGGGGATCCAATGCACAGCATCGTGAAAATAGTTAATAGTACTGTATTGTATACTTAAAATTTGCTAAGAGAGTAAATCTTAAGTGTTCACACCACACCAAAAATAAAATGGTAATTATGCAAGGTGACTGATGTGTTAACTTGATTGTGGTAATCATTTCACAATGTATAAGTATATCAAATCATCAGATTGTATGCCTTAAATATATACAATTTTTATTTGTCAATTACACCTCAGCAAAGCTGGAAAAAAAATTTTCTCCCTAAAAATAAATCTTAACCACTATCCAAAGTTTAGTTCAAATTCGCTGCTTCCATGATGCATTGCCAGATTTTTCCACTTGGAAGCTCTCTCCATATTGATTGGAGCTTCTCATGGTACCGGCTACAATTTACCTAGCAACAAGCCATAGAAATGTGAGCATCTATCTCTGCCACTCAATTGTAAGTAAGCCTATGTCAGATTTATCTTAGCATCCCCTCACACAGAGCCTCATACAGTTAAAGGAATATCCACATCATTAAGCATACTGCTCAGTTCCCCTGAAGTTTTTTCTTTGTATATCAAGACTTTTTTTGATAAAGGAAACAGTAGATTAATTTACACTCTGGTACAAGTTCCCTATCTCACGGGAGATCATTAACAAACAGTCTACTGTCTGGCACGGGACCACAGACCACACTTGATGTAGTCCTGCCCCAGGACTCAGTCCCTTCCAGTATGCATTTTAAATGAATAAGTGCTCTGGCCATTGGGCTGACTGACCCTTCTCTATTGAATCATTACCAACGATCTTATTGACTAACTAGTTCCCATTTAGTGCCACCTGCTAGGCCCTTTCAATAATTCCCTACCTATCCATGTCAGTTTCCTAGGGCTACTCTTAACAAAGTACCACAAACTCGATGGCTTAAAACAATGGAAATTTATCCTCTCACAGCTCTGGAAACTGAAAGTCTGGAATCGAGGTGTCGGTAGGCCTGTTCCCTCTGAAGCCTGTCAGGGAGGATCTTTCCTTGCCTCTTCTAGCTTCTGCTGTTTGCCAGCAATCTTTCGTGTTTCTTGGCTTGTAGATACAACACCCCGTCTCTGCGTCTGTCATCACATGGCCATCTTCTCCCTGGGTTTATGGCTTCACCTGCTGTTTTCCTCTCTCTGTGTCTCTCTTCTTTTTATGAGGACACCAGTCATACTGGATTAAGGGCCTACCCTACTCCAGTATGACCTCATCTTAACTAATTACATCTGCAATGACCTTTCCAAATAAGGTCACACTCTGAGGTACTGGGGATTAGGACTTCAACATAGCTTTTTGGGTAACACAATTCAACCCATAACACTATCCTACTTCCTTCTTTCATTCATTCAGTATCCGATCATTTAGCAAGCATCCACTGTGGTACCTGACATTGTGGTGGAGGGATGGTTCTGATACATTAGCAACCAGATACTACCACCTACAAATTGGCCTATCAGGAATCATTCAGACCAATGGTACAATTTCCCATAAACTATACAGAGAGCAGATGAAACAGTTTCTACCACTTAATATGAACTCATTGAGAGTTCTCCCAACCTTACTTCCATACTTTGAATAATTTCTCCCAACCTGACTTCTCTTCTTTGAAGAAGAACTTAAGCAATTTCTAATTTTCTCATTGCTTCTTGATATAGAATCTCTTTCGTCTTGGTAAGTTAACACAAAGACGAGTACATTAAATTAATACTCAGAGAAAGAACACTTCTGGAATGGCCGATTCATGACCTCTGAAAACATACATCTCCACAAAAGCAACGAAAACACTCCAGAAAATGGTCAAAATCAACTCTTCACAACCCTGGAAGTTAACCAAAGGCTTGCCACAATCCAAGGAGCATTAATTCAAGAAAAATGGCTGAATCTCAGTGAGAACAGTGAGTTTTGTCATGTTTTAACATGCCCTACTTCCATCCACCTCTCCCCAGCTGCCCAGTAGCCTTGAAAACCAACAGCCTTGCAACTGTGATAGCCATGAAAACCAGTAGTCTAGCAACCGACCCGGTGTTGCACAATGGGCTTGGAGCTCCCCATAATATCCCATTCCCAGAGAACTGCATTATTTGGCCTATCTGGAAGTTCCCTGGAAACCCCCACAACAGCGCTTATCTTAGTTTGACCTCATTCAGTGATAACAGACTTTTCCCAGGGGCATTTGTTGATAATAATCAGCAGCAACTTTTTAACTTCCCATCTGCCTGAGGTGATATTAACAGCTGGGGCGAATAAGAAGCTGATCAAAAAACTTGAAAAGCTGAGGACTGAAATGTTCATAGGGATTTTGAAAACCTCCAGCATATTCTTGGGCATCTAAAAGGCCATACGCCTATTCAGAACTGTGTGCAGGCTCAGGAAAGACTGAGAAGGCCCTAATCTCTCACCTCTGGATGACCTTGAGGCTCTGCACAATCCAGAAGTGAAAACTAAGGCAGAATTATGCACTGCCTTCTGGAAGAACAAATACGTGCCCCCACATGCACACAGAGCCTTTCAGCAAAGGCCGGGAGACTTACTGTTTCAAGGCATTTAAGAAAATCTTGAGGGGGCCAGCCCAGTGGCACAGTGGTTAAGTTTGCACATTCTGCTTTGGTGGCCTGGGGTTCACCGGTTTGGATCCCAGGTGCCGACCTAGCACCACTTGTCATGCCATGCTGTGACAGGCATCCCATATATAAAATAGAGGAAGATGGGCATGGATGTTAGCTCAGGGCCAGTCTTCCTCAGCAAAAAGAGGAAGGATTGGCAGCACATGTTAGCTCAGGGCTTATCTTCCTCAAAAAGAAAAAAGAAAAACTAAACTAAAACAAAGCCACCCCATTTCTGGGGCTGGCCCAGTGGTGCAGCAGTTAAGTTCTCATGTTCCCGTTTGCTGGCTCAGGGTTCACGGGTTCGGATCCTGGGTGTGGACCTACACACCATGTATCAAGCCATGCTGTGGCAGGTGTCCCACATATAAAGTAGAGGAAGATGGGCACAAATGTTAGCTCAGGGCCAGTCTTTGTCAGCAAAAAGAGGAAGATTGGTGGCAGATGTTAGCTCAGGGCTAATCTTCCTCAAAAAAAAAAAAATTAAAAAAAAAATTTCAGACCTGTCATTAACAGACCATGAAGCTAACTGAACAGAGAATTCAGTGGCCACATACAGCAAAGAATACAGACTTTACAGAATCAGTTCAGGAAAGCCACTAAAAAAACAAACAGCAATGACAACAAACCTTGGGGAGGGTGAATCTGATTTCCAGAGTTGTCACATTATTATGATTTTTTATTTTATTGAGGTCATATTGGCTTATAATATTGTGGAAATTTCAGGTGTACATCATTACATGTTAGTTTCTGTATAGATTGCATCTTGCTCACCACCAATAGTTTAGTTTTTATCTGTCACGATACATATGTGCCCCTTTACCCCTGTTACCCACCCCCTCAACCCCTTCCCCTCTGGTAACCACTAATCTATTCTCCTCATCCATGTGTTTGATTATCTTCCACATATGAGTGAAATCACACAGTGTTTGTCTTTCTCTGTTTGACATTTCATTTAGTATAATACCCTCAATGTCCATCCATGTAGTCACAAATGGCATGATTTTGTCTCTTTTATGGCTGAGTAGTATTCCATCCTGTATATATACCACATCTACTTTATCCATTCATCTTTTCTTGGGCACTTGGGTTGCTTCCACATCTTGGCTATTGTGAATAATGCTGTGATGAACACAGGGGTGCATAAATCCCTTTGAATTGTTGATTTCATGTTCTTTGGATAAATACCCAGAAATAGGATAGCTGGATCACATGGTATTTCTATTTTAAATCTTTTGAGAAATCTCCATACTGTTTTCCGTAGTGGCTGTACCAGTTTGCATTCCCACCAGCAGTGTCTGAGGGTTCCCTTTTCTCCACATCCTCTCCAACACTTGTTATTGCTTGTCTTCTTAATTATAGCCATTCTGAAGGGTGTGAGGTGATATCTCATTGTAGTTTTTATTTGCATTTCCCTAATAATTAGTGATGTTGAACATCTTTTCATGTGTCTGTTGGCCATCTGTATATCTTTTTTGGAAAAATGTCTGTTCATACCCTCTGCCCATTTTTTGATCGGATTGTTCATTTTTTTGTTGTTGAGTTGTGTGAGTTCTTTATATATTTTGGAAATTAACCCCTTCTAGGATATATGATTTGCAAATATTTTCTCCCAGTTAGTGGGTTGTCTTTTCATTTTGTTCATGGTTTTCTTTGCCTTGCAGAAGCTTTTTAGTCTGATGTAGTCTCATTTGTTTATTTTTTCTTTTGTTTCCCTTGCCTAAGCAGACATGGTATTCAAAAAGATACTGCTAAAACTGATGTCAGGGAGCGTACTACCTATATTTTCTTCTAATGGTTTTATAGTTTCAGGTCTTACATTCATTCAAGTCTTTAATCCATTTTGAGTTAATTTTTGCGTATGGTGTAAGATAATGTTCTATTTTCATTCTTTTGCATGTGACTGTTCAGTTTTCCCAACACCATTTATTGAAGAGACTTTCCTTTCTCCATTGTATGTCCTTGGCTCCTTTGTCAAAGAGTAGCTGTCCATAGATATGTGATTTCATTTCTGGGCTCTCAATTTGGTTCCCTTGATCCATGTGTGTTTTTCTGCTGGTACCATGCTGTTTTGATCAAGATAGCTTTGTAGAATATTTTGAATTCAGGGAATGTGATACCTAAAACTTTATCCTTTTTTTTTCAGGATTGTTTTGATTATTTTGGGTCTTTTGGTGTTCCACATAAATTTTAGGATTCTCTGTTCAATTTCCATGACAAATGTCCTTGGGATTCTGATTGGGATTGCATTTAATCTGTAGATTGCTTTAGGTAATATGGACATTTTAACTATGTTTATTCTTCCAATCTATGAGCACGGAATATCTTTTCATTTCTTTATGTCTTTTTTGATTTCTTTCAACAATGTCTTATAGTTTTCAGTGTATAGGTATGTCACCCCCCAGTTAAATTTACTCCTAGGTATATTATTCTTTTTGTTGTGATTGTACATGGGATTGTATTCTTGACTTTTCTTTCTGTTAGTTCATTATTAGTGTATAGAATTGCAACCAATTTTTGTATGTTGATTTTGTACCCTACAGCTTTGCTGTATTTGTTAATTATTTCTAACAGTTTTTCAGTGGATTCTTCAGGGTTCTCTATATATAGAATCATGTCATCTGCAAAAAGTGACAGTTTTACTTCTTTCTTTCCAACTTGGATACCTTTTATTTCTTTTTATTGCTTAATTGCTCTGGCTAAAACTTCCAGAACTATATTGAATAAGAGTGGTGAGAGTGGGCACCCTTGTCTTGTTCCTGTTCTCAGATGAATGGCTTTCAGTTGTTCATCATTGAGTATGATGTTGGCTGTGGGTTTGTCATATAAGACCATTATTATGTTGAGGTACTTTCATTCCATACCCATTTTATTGAGAGGTTTTATCATAAATGGATGTTGGGTCTTGTCAAATGCTTTCTCTGCATCTATGGAGATTATCATGTGATTTTTATTCCTCATTTTGTTAATGTGGTGTATCACATTGATTGATTTGTGGATGTTGAACCATCCCTACATCCCTGGTATAAAACCCACTTGATCATGGGGTATGATCTTTTTAATGTATTGTTGTATTCAATTTGCTAATATTTTGTTGAGAATTTTTGCATCTATGTTCATCAGCAATATTGGCTTTTAATTTTCCCTTTTGTGTGTTGCCCTTGTCTGGCTTTGGTATTGGGGTAATGTTGGCCTCATAAAATGGGTTAGGGAGAATCCCTTCCTCTTCAATTTTTGGAATAATTTGAGAAGGATAGATAGTAAATCTTCTTTGAATGTTTGGTAGAATTCACTAGAGAAGCCATCTGGTCCTGGACTTTTGTTTTGGGGGAAGTTTTTGATTACCATTTCAATCTCTTTGCTTGTGATTGGTTTATTCTTTTTTAAAAAACGATTGGCACCTGAGCTAACAACTATTGGCAATCTTCTTCTTTTCTTCTTCTTCTTCTTCTTCCCCTCTCCCCCACCCCCCTTTCTCCTTCTCCTTCTCCCCAAAGCCCCCCAGTACATAGTTGTATATTCTAGCTGTGAGTGCCTCTGGTTGTGCTATGTGGGATGCCATCTCAGCATGGCCTGATGAGCAGTGCCATGTCTGCACCCAGGATCCAAACTGACAAAACCCTGGGCCACTGAAGCAGAGAGCACAAACTTAACCGCTTGGCCACAGGGCCAGCCCCATGATTGGTTTATTATGATTCTCTATTTCTTCGTGATTCAGTTTTGGCAGGTTGTACGATTCAAAGAATTTATCCATTTCTTCTAGGTTATCAAGTTTGTTGATGTATAGCTTTTCATAGTCTTCTTTTATAATCCCTTGTATTTCTGTGGTGTCTGTTGTAATTTCTCCTCTTTCATTTCTGATTTTACTTATCTGAGTCTTCTCTCTTTTTTTCTTAGTGAGTCTGGCTAAGGGTTTGTCATTTTGTTTATCTTCTCAAAGAACAAGTGCTTAGTTTTGCTGATCCTTTCTAGTGTTTTCTTAGTCTCTATTTCATTTATTTCTGCTCTGATTTTTATTATTTTCTTCCTTCTACAGACTTTGGGCTTTGCTCTCCTTTTTCTGGTTCTTTTAGGCATAGTGTAAGCCTGTTTATTCTAGATTTTTCTTGTTTGTTGAGGTAGGCCTGTATTGCTATAAATTTCCCTCTTAGTACTGCTGTTGCTGCATTCTACAGGTTTTGGTATGTTGTGGTTTTATTTTCATTTGTCTCTACATATTTTTTTGATGTCTGTTTTGATTTCTTCATTGATTCAATAGTTGTTCAGTAGCATGCTGTTTAGAGTCCACATATTTGTGTCCTTCTTAGCTTTTTTCTTGCAGTTGATTTCTAGTTTCATAGCATTGTGGTCAGAAAAGATGCTTGATATGATTTCAATCTTATTAAATTTATTGAGGCTGGCTTTGTTTCCCAAAATATGGTCTATCTTGGAGAATGTTCCATGTGCACTTAAGAAGAATGTGTATTCTACTATTTTTGGATGGAATGTTCTATATGTATCTATTAAGTCCATCTGGTCTAGTGTTCCACTTAAGGTCACTGTGCCCTTGTTGATTTTCTGCCTGGATGATCTATCCATTGAGATAAGTGGGGTGTTAAGGTCCCCTACTATTATTGTGTTGCTATCAATTTCTCCCTTTAGGTCTGTTATATGCTTTATATACTTCAGTGCTCCTGTGTTAGATACATATATATTAATAAGCATTATGTCTTCTTGGTGGAATGTCCCTTTCATCATTATATAATGCCCATCTTTGTCTCTTGTTATCTTTTTTTATTTTGAGGTCAGCTTTGTCTGATGTAAGTACAACTACATTCACTTTCTTTTGCTTGCCATTTGCTTGTAGTATCATCTTCCATCCCTTCACTCTAAGCCTATGTTTGTCTTTAGAGCTGAGATGTATTTCCTGGAGGCAGCATATTGTTTGGTCTTGTGTTCAATCCATCTAGTCACTCTGTGTCTTTCAATTAGAGAATTCAATCTATTTACACTTAGACTGATTATTGACATATGAGGACTTAATACTGCCATTTTATCTCTTGTTTTCTGGTTGTTCTATATCTCCATTGTTTCTCTTCCCTTGTATTTCTGACTGCCATTTCAGTTTGGTGGGTTTCTGTGATGGTTTTCTCAGTTTTCTCTTTATTTATGATTTGCGGCTCTGCTCTGATTTTTTTGTTTAGTGGTTACCCTGAGGTTTGTATAAAAGATCTCATAGATGAGATAGTCCATTTGCTGATAGCCTCTTATCTCCATTAGCCTAAGCAGGTTCCATCTCTTTCCTCTTCCCCTTCTATGTCTTTGTTATCACAAATTATTCTTTTTTGTGCTGTGACTTTGTGACTAAATTGAAGTGTTTATGGTTATTTTTGTTGCTTTCTTTCCCTTTATCTTTTTATTATAATTACATGTCTACTAACCTATTCTGATACAGAGCTGCAATTTTCTGATTTTGTCTGTCTATTTATCTACTTGCTCAAAGCTTTGTAAACCTTTGCCTTTTCATGTCAGGTGGGAGGCCTCCCTTCATCATTTCTTGTAAGGCCAGTCTAGTCGCAATGAACTCCAGCTTTTCTTTATCTGGGAAAGCTTTTATTTCTCCATTGTATCTGAAGGATAGTTTCACTGGATAGAGTATTCTTGGCTGAAGGTTTTTGTGTTTCTGTATTTTGAATATATCATTCCCTTCTCTCCTAGCCTATAAGGTTTCTGCTGAGAAATCCACTGAAAGCCTGATAGGGGTTCCTTTGTAGGTCCTTTTCTTCTCTCTTGCTGCCCTTAATATTTTTTCTTTGTCATTTACTTTTGACAGTTTTAATATTATGTGCCTTGGAGTAGGTCTTTTAGCACTGATGTACTTAGGAGGTCTGTTGGCTTCACATACTTGTATGTCCAGTTCCTTACCCAGGTTTGGGAAGTTCTCAGCTATTATTTCTTTGAACAAGCTCTCTGCTCCTTTCCCCCTCCCTCTCCGTATGGTTTACCTATAATCCTTATGTTACTTTTCCTAATTGAGTTGGATATTTCTTGAAGAATTTCTTCATTTTTAAAAAATATTACTTCTCTCTCCTCCACCTGAAGCATTTCTAGGTTTCTATCTTTGAGGTCACTAATTCTCTCCTCCATAAGTCTGCTCTTTTTTTAAAGCTTTCTACAATTTTTTTTTATCTCATTGTGTTCTTCATATCCAGAATTTCTGGGTTTTTTTTAGAGCTTCAATCTCTTTAGTGAAGTATCTCTTCTGTTCACTAATTTTATTCCTAAGCTCATTGAACTGTCTTTCTGAGTTTTCTTGTAACTCGTTAAGTTTCTTTAGGACAGCTATTCTGAATTCTCTGTTAGTTAGATTGTAACCTTCCATGACTTCAGGTTTGGTTTCTGGAGTGTTGTTATTTTCCTTCTGTTCTGCAGTGTTACTGTAGTTCTTCATGGTGTTTGATGCATTGATGCTCTGCTGTTGCATTTGCAATAGTAATCACCTTTTCTTATTTTGGTAAGGCTTTTGTTGCTTTGGTTCTGAGATGCTTCTGATTGTATTTGAGAGCCTGCACTTTCCACCCTCCACTGCCTCTGCCAAAAGCATCATCAGTGCCCTCCTTGTGCCACTTGTGCCTCTGGGGTTGCTGGTGGCTTACTGCTTAAGTGTCATTGAAGACTCTGGTGATGCTATTGAGGTCACTAGATCACGAGCACTTCTGTTGCTTCTGAGGTCACCTGGGTCTCATGTTCCTCCACTGGCTCTCCACAGGGTCAGACGCTGCTCTCCCACGCACCACCTGGATTGCTGTTCCTGAGTTGTCTGGGTGTGCTGGTTGCACCGCTGCCAGGGGTGCTGGGTTCATGGGTGTCACTGTTGCCAGTGGGGGCTCAGGGACGTGGGGACTTGTATGAAGCCCCTGCTGCTGGTGGAGCTGATGTTGGGAGTGTGACCACTGGGGGCTGGGTCATCAGTTCTGCTATGGTTCCTGATAGGTCGGGGGAAGGGGTAGAAGGAAGGAGAAGGTACTGTTTTTTCTGCTTCCTCTTCATCTGCTCAGTTGTATGGGTCAGGCCACCACCACTGTAACCAGTCCACCAACTGTTGCTGCTACCATGTCTCCACTACCACTCTACAGGCATTTGCATGCACAGGGCCAGGCACCTTTGCCTCTACTCACAGTCACACAGGCTGCTGCATGAGGGTCCAGACCCTGGATCTCTGCTGCCGGGGGAGGGAGAAGGGTCTGATCCCCTATTTCCACTGCTTTTGAGGGGTCCAGTCCACCCATCTTCAGACATATAACGGCATGGATATCTTAGGCATCCTGTTGTGCTATGTAGGGAATCTTTTACTGGTCAATGAATGTCTCTTTTGTTGTAATTTGCAGAGGAAAGACAAAGGGAACAACTCACTCTGCCATGATGCTGATGTCACTCTCCACGTTATATTATTTTTAAGTCAAATTTTCAAAAAAAATATATGAGATAAGCTGGGGCCGGCCCCATGGCTGAGTGGTTAAGTTTGCATGCTCTGTTTCAGCAGCCCAGGGTTTCGCTGGTTCGGATCCTGGGCATGGACATGGCACCACTCAGCAGGCCATATTGGGGCGGTGTCCCACATGTCACAACTAGAAGGACCCACAGCTGAAAATATACAACTTTCTACTGGGGGGATTTGGGGAGAAAAAGAAAAAAATATATATATATGAGACAGGCAAAGAGACAGGAACATATGGCCCATATACAGGTAAAAGAGGAGTCAATAGAAATTGTCCCTGAGGAAACCCCAATATTAGACTCTCTAGACAAGGACTTTAGCTACTATAAACATGTTCAAAGAATTAAAGGAAACTATATCTACAGGACTAAAGGAAAGTATGAGAATTGTCTCTCACCAAATAGGTAATTCCAATAGAGAGATAGAAATTATTTTTTTTAGAAAAAAAAAGAACCAAATAGAAATTATGGACTTAAAAGTTCAATAACTGAAATGAAAAATTCACTACAGGGTCTCAACAGTAGATACGAACTGGCTGAAGAAATAGTCAGAAAATTTGAAGATAGTTTATTTTAGATTAGCGAATCTGAGAAACAGGAAGCAAAAAAGGATCGAGCAGAATGAAAAACACCTCAAAAACCTCTGAGTCACCACAAGCATTCAAAAATATGTATATGGGGAGACCCAGAGGAGATGACAAAGGGGAAGAAAGAATGCTTGAAGAAATAATGCTGAAAACTTCCCAAATTTGGTGAAAAATATTTTCTACATGTCCAATAAGCTCAAACAATTCCAAGTAGACTAAATTCAAAGAGATTCACATCTAGACACGTCATAATGAAACTGTGGAAGGACAGAGTCTTGAAAGCAGTAGGAGAGAAGTGACTCATTATACACAAGCGATCCTCCACAAGATTACCAGTGATTTCTCATCAGAAACCCTGGTGGCCAGAGGTAGTGGGATGACATATTTAAAATGCTGAAATTAAAAGACTGTCTATACCCAGAATAACTATACTTTAAAAAAAAAAGTAGGAGAAGACACTTCCAGATAAATAAACAAACAGAAAGTTAAGAGAATGTGTTGCTAGTTAACTTGCTGTATAAGAAATATGAAAGAGGGTGCTTCACACTGAAATGAAAAGACATTAGACAGTAACTTTAATCCACACAAAGAAATAAAGAACACTGGTAAAGGTAACTACAGAGGTAAATATAAAAAGACAGTTTAATCATGTTCTTTCTTTGTAATTCTTTTCTTCTTTTAAACATACTCACATAAAGCAATAACTATTAATCTGTGCTAATGACTCATAAGGTATAAAGATATAATTTGTATGAGAATAACTACAAAAAGGAGGGAAGAGGGAACAAAACTGTGTAGGAGCAATGTTTTCACATTCTTTTGAAATGTAGTTGGTTTTAATCACAAGATTGTTACAAGTTAAGATGTTGTTTATCATCCCTAGGGCAGCCAGCAAGAAAATAACTAAAAAAAAATTGTAAAATAAGTGACAAGTGAATTAAAGTGATACAATAGAAAATATCTATTTAACGCAGAAGAAGACAGAACCACAGGAAATGAAAAACAAAAAAAGACATAAGACATATAGAAAATAAATAGCAAATTGACAGATGTAAATCCTACTTATCAGTAATTACATTAAATGTAAATAGAATAAAAACCCCAGTAAGAAGGCAAAGATTGGCAGAAGAGATTTAAAAACAAACATGATCCAACTATATACTTCTACAAGAGACATATTTTTGAATCAAAGACACAGATAAGTTGAAACTAAAAGAATGGAAAAAATACGATGCAAATAGTGACCAAAAGAAAACTAGAGTGGCTATATTAATATCAGATTTAATAGACTTCATGACAAAATTTGTTACAAGAAAGAAAGAAGTACATTTTATAATGATAAAAAGATCAATCCATCAGGAAAATATAAAAATTATAAAGAATATATAACAATTATAAACACATACGCACCTTATAACAGAGCCTCAAAATACATGAAGCAAAATCTGACAAAGCTGATGGGAGACAAGCTGTTCAACCATAATGACTATAGACTTCGTTACCATACTTTAAATAATGAGTAGAAAAACTAGACAGAAGATTGACAAGGAAAGAGAAGAGCTGAATAACACTATAAAGCAACTAGACCTAAGAGACATTTGCAGAAGACTCCACCCGACAGCAGCAGAATACATAGCTCTCTCAAGTGTACACGCAACATTCTCCAAAACAGCCCGCAAAACAATACCTTAGCCCACAAAACAATTCTCAATAAATTTAAAATACTTGAAATCATACAAAGGATGTTCTCCAACCACAGTGGAATTAAATTAGAAACTGCAACAGAAGGAAATTGAAATTCACACATATGTAGAAATTAGACAACTCATTCCTAAATAATGTATGGGTCAAAGAATAAAAAACAAGAAAAGGGGGCCGGCTCCATGGCGGAGTGGTTAAGTTCACATGCTCCGCTTTGGCAGCCCAGGGTTTTGCTGGTCTGGATCCTGGGCGCAAACATGGCACCGCTCATCAGGCCACACTGAGGTGGCATCCCACATGCCACAACTACAAGGACCCACAACTAAAAATATACAACTATGTACTGGGGGGATTTGGGGAGAAAAAGCAGGAAAAAAAAAAGAAAAAATTAGAAAATACTTTTAGATGAATGAAAACAAAAAACAAAATATACCAAAACTTACAGCATGCAGCTAAAGCAAAGCTTAAAGGGAAATTTATAGCTGTAAGTGCCTTTATTAAAAAAGAAAAAAGATCTCAAATTAATAACTGAAATTTTCACCTTAAGAAACTAGGAAAAGATGGATAAACCAAACCCAAAGGAAACAGAAGGAAAGATATAAAAAAGCATGGAACAGAGGGGCTGGCCTGGTGGTATAGCAGTTAAGTTCACACACTCCGCCTTGGCAGCCCAGGGTTCGCCAGTTTGGATTCTGGGCACAGACCTACACACCACTTGTCAAGCCATGCTGCAGCAGGTGACACACACATGAAAAATAGAGGCAGATGGACACAGATATTAGCTCAGGGCCAATCTTCTTCAACAAAAAGGGGAAGATTGGCAGCAGATGTTAGCTCAGGGCTAATCGTCCCCCCCCCCCAAAAAAAAAAAATGCCTAGAACAGAAATACATGAAACAGAGAATAGGAAAAAACAGCAGAGAAAATCAATGCAACTAAAAGCTGGCTCTTCGAAAGGACAAACAAAATTGACAAACTTTTAGTTAGACTGACCAAGAAAAAAGAGCTCAAATTACTAAATCAGGAATGAAAGAGGGACGTTATTGCTGACCTTACAGAAATAAAAAGGATTATAAGAGAATATTGTGAACAATTATATGCCAACATAGATAACCTAGATGAAACAGAAAAATTCTTAGAAAGACAAATATAACACTGTTATTTACAAAATGGAACCATATTTATTTGCCTGTCCATAAACACATATTTCCAAAGACTAGTTGAAAATTAAGGAAGGAGATGGCACATTATGAATATTGGCAGATGAGTCTTCTTTTATTTCTTTATTTTGCTCTTAGGTTCCCCTCTAAAAACACAACCACTTACCCAGATAGGATCAGAGAAGCAGGACTGAAGAACTTTGCCTTTTCTTTTCGATGTCCTCAGAAGAGTGGCTCATTACCTGAGTATAAATGTATTACTTGTTTCCAAAAGAGCAGTGCAATCCATGAGCTGGAGAAATGGAAGACTTTCTCACCAGGGTGGACTATTACATTGTATAACAGGCTCTTCTAACACAAGCTGCAATCACTGGATGACCCAGCGCTAGGAATGCGCTTAAGAACTTACAAATTACAGCCTGGACCTGCAGGCAAAGCCTTACACACCCCCACACCCTGCTTATGGGCTTTTAGCAATCATTTACAAATCTGTGTATTTACGGAGTTTGTACAATGTCACAGCCTGCTTATTTCACAAGGATAAAGAAAGGTTTTACACGACTGTTTTGGCAAACACCTAATCTCACAATTTTTCTTCATCTGGTAGACTATTTTTTAATATACTGGAGCTAAATTTTCAAATGATAGTAAAGCAAAGTTTCTAATGATCCATTTAGGAACATTTGTTAGAGAATCATATTTTGAAAGCAGGAGACACTGGGCACATAAAAAGCCTGGGAACTGAGATTTTTGGTACTTGAGAAAGAAGCTTGATTGAGCAAATGTCAGGAAAGATCTTTTAAGACTTCATGTGTGACATCAAGACACCGTTGTATTTTGAGTCCATTAAGAAAAAATATGTTCTTGCTAGACACGACAGCGATATCTCAGGAAATCTACTTGTATTCACCTGGGCCTACACTGTCCAATAAAATAGCCACTAGCCACGTTTGGCTACTGAGTACTTGAAATGTGACTAGTCCTAATTAAGATGTGCTAGAAGTGTCAAACACACACTGTATCCCAGAGATTTAGTAAAAAAAAAAAAAAGGGAACAATCTCAATTACTCTTATATTCATTACACGTTGAAATATTTGGAGTATATTGGACTGAGTAAAATATATTATTAAAGTTAATTTCACCTGTATCTTTTCTACCTTTTTAATGTGGCTACTAAAAAACTTAAATTTACCTACGTGACCCATATTGTATGTCTCTTGGACAGTGGTGACCTCGTATATCACAGACAACTTGACACATTCAAAGGGAGGATGCTGGAGTTGGCATCACAGACAAGCAAAAACTCCAGGAACGCCTGCAGAAATTTTCGTCCTGAAAATTCATCATTGAGAACTTTTAGAGAATGGACTCAGGTTTAATGCATCACTTCTTAATGCTGGCAGTGTTCAGAAGACTAAATAGGTAGTTAGCAGGTTAAAAAAAAGGAAAACAGGCTACTGTGTAAATGGGTGCCCAGGCCTGGGTCTAATTATAGTTTGATTCGACCCCTGGAAAGGATGTTTGACGATATTCCAATTTATGGCCTAATGAGCAACATTACTAATTACCCCCTTCTGGGCTTCAGTGCCATATTTATGGGCTCTTTCATTAATACTTATTTCAAATAGTGATTGACAAGTTAAGAGAGGCCTCTAGGCACCCCTGACCCATATTAGAGTCTGGTCCATCTGGAGCCACTATGGCGGCCTCGATTTAGACTAAGATGAGCCCAGAGAGACTTCTTCTCAGAAGCCACCCCAGATTTTTTTGGTTCAAAGAGTCCAATAGAAGTTTACCCTGAGGGAGGCTCTTTCCAGAACTGTAGGATTCATCTGGGAGGTGAGATGGGCAGTGATGGGCAGTGCCTTATGCCATGCTCACCGGAGAGCCCAGCAGACGTCTGTTCCTTTTCCCTCCAGGTCCTCTCCCCTACCCCTCACCCCCTGCATGCACCTGCACACCCCAAACAGAACTAGGAAGATTTTGTAGACCTAGCAACCTAGGTTTTATTTAAGCTTGTAGTATTTATTTTACTACCATTAAAATCATACAAGTGCATTAAAGAAAATGTCTAAAATAGAGAAAAGAATATTTTATATTCATAGTGAAATAAAACTAAGAAAATTCTTGTTCACGCAGAGTCGTACCAACACCAAAAACTACCACTATTAACAATTACATGATATCTTTTCAAGTCCTTTTTTTAGACATACTTGACATATGTGAAGGTGACTATGTGTGTTTTTAAATTTTAATAAGTTATTGTTCATTCATTCATTATTATGCTTATCTGGGTATACAAATCTAAAAGATGTGGTCCCTGCCATCATGAAGGACCTCTGTGTAGGAAAAGTAGTTTTAAGCTTCTTTAGAAGTTTCTTTATTTTTTTTCAATCTCAACAGAATTCCAGTACGCATATAGTCCACATATAAATCAGACAAGTGATGTTTTAGTAGCAGAACCTAATTTCATAACTTCAAGTCGGTAATATTTATTCTGAAACTCTGGTTTGTCTGTGCTCATCTCTACGCCCTCGTCAGCCCACACGCCTCCCCAAAAGAAGCAGGTGCAGGGGTGTTTCTTTGCCTCAGGAAGTGGATAACAGAAGCTGTTCTAAGGCTCTTCCACCCTTTAAGGGGCCCTGGCCGGTGTTACAGAGGGTGATCCTCCGAGGAGCCTGGGAGCTTGTTAGAAATGTGAATTCACGGGCCCTGCCCGGCCTCTGGAGCCCAGATCTCTGAGGGTAAGTCCCGGGAAACTCTTATGACAAATTCTTCAGGAGATGAGTATCCACATTAAAGTAAGACAACCTCTGGGTTCAAGGGAAGATTCCAGAGGCAGAAGGGTGAGCGGCATGACTTGGGGAGCCAGGAGGAAGAGAAGGAGCCAGTCCCAGGGACAAACAAGGCTCCAGGACTGTATCCAAGAAGCCGTTGAGATCTTAGCGAGGTGGCACTGGGGTTCCCAGGCCAGCGAAGCCTCCTCCTGCCCCCATGATGGACAGGGCAGTACTGTGTAAATGGACTTCCAGGCACCACCATAGACCTTGACAGTGAGGGTCAGTGTGTCCACGGGGGGAGCTAATCGAGCTCCTCCTCAGCCCCCAGGCCTGGATTCTGGATCCCATTGGAGCCTACTGCATTTAGAGGGGCCCCTATGTTGACTGAGAACCCATCATGGGACTGAACCCACAGCCTGATTGATTACTTATTTAATTTTTTTTTTTTAGGGTCAGGCCCTATTGTGAATCACTTTGGAAAACTGGACTTGGGCTCCTTGAGCCGCTTCACCTGCCTGGAGTCCAACATATAGAAGCAGAATTGGGGTCTGGGGAGAGTGTGGCTAAAACGAGGAAGGAGGAGGTAGGGGCCCACCTCTGTGATCTTGCTCGTTAACCCATCCTTCTGACCTTGCTCAAAATCTTTCTCCCTGAGGTGCTCCTACCACAGAGCTGGCTCAGTGCTTCCCAGAAGCCAAGCAGAACGCCCGGAAGATGGGCCACGAACTCAGATACTTTCAGGGTCAGCCAAGTAAGAGACGTGGTAAGGGTGAAAATGTTAAGTCATATCACAACTTGGGAGTACGGGGAAATGCATGTCTTAGGTTGCTCACCCAGAAGTGGGCTTGAGATGAGCGTTTTTTTGTTACTTCACCCATATGGAGCTTCTTAATTTCTCTTTCTGCTAGTTGATTACTAGTATATAGAAACACAACAGATTTTTGTCTAATGATTTTGTATCCTGCAACATTACTGAACTCATTTATTAGTTCTAACAGTTTTTTGATGGACTCATTAGGGTTTTCTACGAAAGAGGAAACATTACAACTGATACCACAGAAATACTTAAGATCATAAGAGGCTATTATGAACAATTATATGCCAACAAATTGGATAACTTAGAAGAAATGGATAAATTCCTAGAAACATACAACCTACCAAGACTGAATCATGAAGAAATAAAAAATCTGAACAGACCAATTACTAGTAAGGAGATTGAGTCAGTAAGCAAAAACCTCCCAGCAAACCAAAGTCCAGGACAAAGGGCTCACTGGCGAATTTTACCAAACATTCAAAGGAGAATTAATACCAATCCTTCTCAAGTGCTTCCAAAAAAATAGAAGAGACGGAAACTCTTTCAAATTCTGTTTATGAGGCCAGCATTACCCTGATACCAAAACCAGACAAGGACACCACAAAAAAAGAAAATTACAGGCCAATATCTCTGATGAACATAAATGCAAAAATCCTCAACAAAATATTAGCAAACTGAATTCAACAATACATTAGGAGGATCCTACACCATGCTCAGGTGGGATTTATTCCAGGCATACAAGCCAGGTTCAACATCTTCAAATCAATCAATACACCACATTATGTGTATTAATGTGATACACCACATTAACAAAATGAAGGATAAAAATCATATGATCATCTTAATAGACGTAGAAAAAGCATTTGACAAAATTCGACATCCAATTAGGATAAAAACTCTCAACAGGGGCCAACCCTGTGGCCGAGTGGTTAAAATTCCACATGCTCCACTTCGGTAGCCCAGGTTTGTAGGTGTGGATCCCAGGCATGGACCTGCTCTGCTCGTCAGCCATGCTGTGGAGGCATCCCTCTACACAGAAAGTAGAGGAAGATGGGCACAGATGTTAGCTCAGGGCTAACAAAAAAAGAGGAAGCAAAAAAAGAGGAAGATCGGCAATGGATGTTAGCTCAGGGAGAATCTCCCTCAAAATAAACCCCAAAAAACAACAACAACAAAAAACCCTTTCAACTAAGTAGGTATGGAGGGAACATAACTCAATATATTAAAGACTGTATATGAGAAGCCCACAGATAACATCATAGTCTACACTGAAACGCTGAAAACTTTTCCTCTAAGATCAGAAACAAGACAAGGATGCCCACTCTCACCACTTTTTTTTTTTTGAGGAAGATTAGCCCTGAGCTAACTGCTGCCAATCCTCCTCTTTTTTGCTGAGGAAGGCTGGCCCTGAGCTAACATCCATGCCCATCTTCCTCTACTTTACATGTGGAACGCCTACCACAGCATGGCTTGCCAAGCAGTGCCATGTCCATACCTGGGATCCAAACCGGCAAACCCCCGGGGCCACCAGAAGCAGAACGTGCACACTTAACCGCTGAGCCACCGGGCCAGCCCCAACTCTTGCCACTTTTATTCAACATAGTATTGGAAGTCCTAGCCAGAGGAATTAGGCAAGAAAAAGACATGAAAGGCATCCAAATTGGAAAGGAGGAAGTAAAACTGTCACTATTTGCAGATGACATAATTTATTTTTATTTAAAAAAAAAAAAGACCCACCACCACCCAAAAAAAAAAAAGAACAAACAAAGAACTGGAGAATTCTTGCATACCTGAGATTGTAAAATTATAAACTGAGAATGTTCCCTCTACACGTATTATAAAGTCATTCAATGAGACCAAGAACCATTTCAATGAATACAAATTCTTTAATTGGGGATTATGAGTGACACTTTCAGTCTTACATCACCCTCTTAGGTCTTTCTTTATTAGGGCTTTTTTGCACACCATGAAGGAAATCTTCAATTACACTGAAAGGTAGTATTGGGTTCATTTGTACAATGTTATTTGAGCAGGCCTACACAGAATTATAACTTTTCTAATTAATACCATTTTTTTTAAAAGTTAAAATATCTGTAGAGATGAAAAAGCTTTATCCAGACACAGGCAAAAGAGGGGGAAAAAAGGCTATCTTGGTGGCACAAGGAAAGTCTCTGGTGTGAATGAAATAGAATTTGGTGTATTACACATTTAAGTAAGTGTTTCTTAATTACAACTTTGAAAGTTGGAGCTCCATTAAGAATAATAATATATTACCAGTAATATGGGGGCTCTTGCCAAGTTAGTAATATATAAGCATAATGCTAATTTATCATTTCTCAAGGGGCAAGGTCAAAGTCCAGGTACCAGGAGGAATTGCTTTATGAGTAATCAGTGGTTGTCAAATGTGGGTGTGCATGATAATCACTAGGAAGGCTTGTCAGATATAGACAGCTGGGCCCTCCTCCCTTGCCACCCTCCCCAGTCTAGGTCTAGGGTGGGGCCTAAGAATTTGCATTTCTAACAAAGTCCCAGGTGATGCCAACAATGCTGGTCCAAGGACCACCCTTTGAGAACCACTGGAACCAACTCCAGCTACCCTCCTTTGCTTGCCTTGACTGGATGTGCTTGCAAGAATGAAGATTCCTGGGTGCCCACGTCAAAGATCTTCTGGGCTCAGACCAGGGTTGAACCTTTATCCATCTGCATTTAAACTTGGACTGACTGCACATGACAATCATCTAGGAACTTTTTGTAAACTGAGGATGCCCCAGTCCCACCTCCAGAGAATCTGATCTAACTGGTCTGGGGTAGGACCTGAGTAAAAGCCTGCTGGGGCTTCAGTTACCATTTTAAGGCAGTGGCTCAACCCTGGGTGCACATTTGCAACACCCAAGATCCTTTCAAAGAATATTGAGGCCTGTCTCCACTCCAGACCAATTATCAGAATCTCTAAGGGAAGTGGGCCTTGGGTTGTTTTGTTTTTTGTTTTTAACTAATGGACTTTATTTCTTAGAGCAGGTTTATGTTTACAGAAAAATTGAACAGAACGTACAAAGAGTCCCCATATTCTCCCTCCCCTCCCCTCCGCTCCTCGGTATCCCCTACTATTAATATCTTGCATTGGTATGCTATATTTTTTACAATTGATGAACATTGATGAATTGATGAATATTGGTACAATATTATGAACTGAAGTCCACAGTTTACATTAGGGTTCACTCTTTGTGTTGTACCATTCTCTGGTTTTCCAGATGCATAATGTCACATATCCACCACTGCAGTATCACACACAATAGTTTCAGCCTTGGTATTTTTAAAAAACACCACAGGATTGTCATAGGTGCAGCCAAGTTGAGAACCACTGATTTAACAGCTACCAAGGGGCCAGCCCTAGTGGTCTAGTGGTTGAGATTTGGTGCTCTCGCCAGCGCAGCAAGGGTTTGTTCCAACTAAGGAACCACACTACTTATTTCTTGTCACACTGTCCTGCTGTGATGCTGAAAGCTATGCCAGTGGTATTTAAAATACCAGGAGGGTTACCTATGGTGGACAAGTTTCAGTGGAGCTTCCAGACTGACAGACTAGGAAGAAGGACCTGACCACCCACTTCTGAAAACAATTTGCCATGAAAACCCTGTGAAGAGCAGCAGAGCACTGTCTGATGTGGGGCTGGAAGGTGAGCGGATGACGTAAAAAGACTGGGCAGGGTTCTGCTCTGCTGTCCACAGGGGCACCAGGACTCCATTGCACTAACAACAAGGACAAAATAACAGAGTTTTCCCGTTTGTTTGTTTGTTTGTTTTTAGGAAGATTAGCCCTGAGCTAACATCTGTGCCCATCTTCCTCTACTTTATTTCATATGTGGGACGCCTGCCACTGCATGGCTTGATAAGCAGTACACATGTCCACGCTCAGGATCTGAACCGGCGAATCCCAGGCTTCAGAAGTGGAGTGTGCCAACTTAACTGCTATGCCACCAGGCTGGCCCCGTGTTGGTTATTTTTTAAAATCCTCATCTGGTTCCCATAATGATCAATGGCAAAATAAAAGCGTACCAGGGGATCAATTTGAAAAAAGGCAAAAAACTTAAAAAATGCATACCCAAATAAAACCATTCTGATATTACTTGCCAGTCAGATTGGCAAAGATGAAAAATTTTGCTAACACACTGCATTGGAGGGTACTCTCACACACTGCTGATGGAAGGGAATTTGGTAACACCTCTGTGGGGGAGCATTTTGGCTCCAAAATTACAAATGCACTACCCTTTGCACCCAACAATTCTACTTCAAGAAATCTATCCTATAGATAAATGTGTAAAGGGGCATATGCAGAAGGCATTTATTGAAAAATTGTTTGCAGTGGCAAAGGCTGATAATAACCGAAATGTCCATTAGTTGGGGACTGGTTAAATAGATTATGGAACATTCTATATTGCCTAAGACAGGACAAGGATGCTTGTTATGAACTATTACACAAAGATCTTCAACAAATAAATTTTAAGTGAAAAATGCAAGGTGCAAAACAGTGTATAACAGTCCACCATTTATGGAAAAAAGGAGGAATGAAAAGTAAATATAAATTAATTTGTTGCATCAGAATAAAATTATATTGAAACTAGAAACATTGGTTGAATGTTTCTAGTTAACTAGTAACATTGGTTGAATGTTTCTAGTTAACTAGTAACATTGGATGTCTTAGTGGGGGGTAGCTGGGACAAGGGTTGCAAAGAGTATGCTCTATTACACCTTTTGAATTTTGAATTATGAGAACATATTATATTAAAAATAATTTTTCAATGTGCCTATCATTAGGTCCAGCAATTTCACTTCTAGGAATTAATCCTATGGGGGAAAAATTAAATGATTTTACAAATTTTCATTGCTAACTATTATAAAATGAAATATTACTATAAGTTATAAATATGGAAAATTTTGTAAAATGTTTCATATTATGTTTTTACTTACAATATGGAAAAATAGAAACAACTTATACGCCCAACGGAATAAATCATAAAAATAGTGCTGCTTTCAAATGATGAAATACTATGAGGCCATTTAAATGATCTTGGAGAAGTATATTCATGGTATAGAAAAATGTTCATAAGAGTTTGCTGAATTTTTAAAAGACAAATAAACAAACAATATGCATTGTATTTTGCCATTTAAAAAAATATTTATAGGGGCCAGCCAGGTGGCGGAGTAGTTAAGTTGACATGCTCTGCTTCAGCAGCCCGGGGTTTGTGGGTTCAGATCCTGGGCACCAACATACACACCCAGTACCAAGCCATGCTGTGGCAGCATCCCACATACAAAAAATAAAGGAAGACTGGCACAGATGTTAGCTCAGGGACAATCTTCCTCACCGAATAAAACAAAACAAAACAAACCCCAATGTTTATAGGGACAGAGAAAAAAGTCTGGAATGTGCTTTATGAAAGTTTGACAATATTTCTCTGGCATGATTACAATATTTTACATCTTCTTTTCAATTTATATCTTCTGATTTTTTTTTACAATAGACTTGCATTATTTATATAATTATTGAGGGGGAAAAAAAAAGCCAGGCAACAAATTGTGGTCTCTAAAGAGCATTTCCTACTAAAAGGAAACAAGGCTCTTTAGAGAGTTGGCTGATGCTCGGCTGAGTTCAAAGCAAGAAAGCTACCAAAGGGGTCCTGTCAAATGGATTGAGGAGCCAATCTAGAGAGGCTCCCACCGGCCAGGGATAGGAGAATTTAAGCTTCAGTAAGAATAATAGCAATGGATTGAAACTCAACAAGTATGCTAAACTGATGCATTGCTAATGGTAATTTTAAAAGAATTATTTTGGGGGGAGTTAGGGATTCATTATTCTAAAAACTGATAAATAAAAGAATGAAACATTTAACCTGGCTCTTTTTTTACAAACTGTACCTAGGGGTAACCCCTATTTGGTGAGGGGTAGTTTCTCTCTCTCTCTTTTTTTTTTTTTTTTTGAGGAAGATCAGCCCTGAGCTAACATCTGCTGCCAATCGTCCTCTTTTTACTGAGGAAGACTGGCCCTGAGCTAACATCGGTGCCCATCTTCCAATACTTTACATGTGGGACCCCTGCCATAGCATGGCTTTTGCCAAGCAGAGCCACGTCCGCACCCGGGATCCGAACCAGCGAACCCCGGTCCGCTGAAGTGGAACATGTGCACGTAACTGCTGCGCCACCGGGCTGGCCCCCAGTTTCTCTCTTATAGAAGTATTCTAGCTAATAAATGAAGAAGGAATGATAGAATATCACCATTTTGCAAACCCTTAGTGAAATAATAGATTTAGGTAATGATCATCAATGGCCACTAACATGACAAAAAAGAAAGACCCCTCAGCATCATCTGCCTCCAGACGAAGGTATACGCACCACCTATGAAGGATTCTTGCCCAAAATTCCAACCTGGGTCAGATGAGACCTCTTGTCCTAACTATCAGTTCACAGGAAGTACAGGGGACAGAGGTACATGCTAATCATACAGGACAAATCATTCAATTTCTTCAAAAGAAGTAGAAAAGAGAAAAAACTTATGAATAAAGGAAACTTTTATTTTCTTTTATTCAGTGTGTGAACATTTGTCCTTTGATCCAAACAAACTAAATGTAAAGTAATATTCAGGAGACAATTGGAAAATTTGTGCACTGATTAGACATTGGATGATATTAAAGAACTGTGGACAATTTTTTTAAAAATTGTGATAAGGGCTGGCCCTGTGGCCAAGTGGTTAAGTTCGCACGCTCCACTTTGGCGGCCCAGGGTTTCGCCAGTTCAGATCCTGGGCACCAACATGGCACCACTCATCGGGCCATGCTGAGGCAGTGTCCCACATGCCACAACTAGAAGGACCCACAACTAAAAATATACAGCTATGTACCATGGGGCTTTGGGGAGAAAAAGGAAAAATAAAATCTTTAAAAAAAATTGTGATAATATTCTGATTATGTTTTTACTTTTAAAGCTACATACATATTTTATTGTTTACAAATAAAATATGATGTGGTCTGAAATTTCCTTCAAAATAATCCAATGGGGTAAGTGGAAGTGGCCGGGGGCATACTCGAAATGAAACGAGCCGTGAGCTGATCATTGCTGAATCTGAGTTACAAGTGCATACAGCTTCATTACACTAGTCTCTCTACTTTTGGAAACATTTGAAATTTTCCATAATAAACTATTACAAGAAAAGATAGTGACCCCCTCCAACACAGACACACAAAGTGTGGTGGGGGAAGCTTTTAGATCGGGGGGAACCAGCTGAGGCCTGAGCTGGTAAGGAAAAAAGAAAAACCAAGAAACTGGGCTGGGCCTAAGGTCTCAACAGCTGCAAGGTTGTTCCTATCAGCCTCTTGGACTAATGTGAGCAACAAGCTTATAAACAATCATAAGAGTCCTTAACTCTGGAATGGTAAAAAAGAGCTATTTTGCTCATTTAACAAACATTAATTACTCGCATGACGCTGTACTGGTTGAGATAGGCTCATGAAAACAGCCAAGACCCAATCCTTGCTCTCACAAAACTCACTCCATCATAAGAAGTCTAAAAACTCTATTTGGAAGGCAGTATTGCCAGTACAACATCATTGTGTGAGCATAGTAGACACAAGCAGCGCAAAAAACAGGAGCACCCAAGTTTGCCTATAGGAACCAGGGAAGGTTTCACAGAAGAAACAGCTTTTGAGTTAAAACTTGAAGATTTAAGTTGGTGTTTGCCAGGACAAGAGCCCGGAGCAGGAGGTCAGTCACTTCGGCAAGAAGGAAATGAACTTGCAACACACACCATGAAACCCTAAAAGCGTGTTCCGGCAACTACAAGTGTGTCTTTTGCTGGAACATAATGTGGGGGTCCTCGGACCTGTGCCCCAACCTGTTATGACCATACTTTTCTGTCCCTTATTCTAGGCCTGGGACAAGGGGAAGGCCTTAAGCCTGGGATCCTTTCAGTCTTTTTTTTTTTTAAAGATTGGCACCTGGGCTAACAACTGTTGCCAATCTTTTTTTTGTTTTTTTCTTTTTCTGCTTTATCTCCCCAAACCCCCCGGTACACGGCTGTATATCTGAGTTGCATGTCCTTCTAGTTGTGGGATGTGGGACGCCACCTCAACGTGGCCTGACGAGTGGTGCCATGTCGGCGCCCAGAATCCGAACCCTGGGCCGCCGCAGCAGAGCGCGGGAACTTAACCACTCGGCCACGGAGCGGCCCCCCTTTCAGCCTTTTAAAACTAGTTTCCCGATGGAAAAGGCAGACGAGATCCAACTTCAAAGAAAACTTACCGGTTGTGGGCCAGGCTGCCTTTTGGGGTGCAGATGTAAAACGCAGACCAAGAAAGACTGATAACAAAGAAAAAACGTGTGAGGATTTAAGGCTCAACAAAAACGCCTGGTGTGAGCGGCAATAACCTACTTCCTACAATTATAGATTCTTGTACAAAGCAGGAAGACGAGGCCGTCAGGAGGTAATGCTCTAGACTTCTTTTCTGTAGTGTTAAGGTTTTGAATCCACAGCAGTTTTATATTGACTCTCTATCGCCCAGTATTCATTTCCAAACAACAAATCCCTTTCTATTTACTTATTGCTGTACAAGTGCTCATCTAAATACGTACTTTAATGCACTTATTTTGAAACTACAGATAATACATAAACTAGCCTAATAAAAACGGTTCTTGTGGGTGTAACACTTGAGGGAAGGAATGAGAAATCAATTTCCATTACAAAATTGATAACAAACCGTATCCGGAAAATATGCGTGTAGCCTTGAGTTTTTTTAAGCCGTATGTTTAAACGTTGCAGAAAAGCAAGGCCCCTGCCATGTGCCTTGCACAGCGAATTCTTCATAAACATCCGCTGGGTGATTTGAGACAACCGCGTTCCCACGCCTCTCGGCCTGCTTGCGGAGAGCTTCCCGTTTCTCTGGATCACTTCCCCTGGCCTCGGGCATGCGAGAGATCCTGTTGCACAAGCTCGCCCCTTCCCAAGGGCGCCCGGCGTGGCGCAAGACCCCGCGTGCGGTGCCCGCACGTCGCCCCGGGCTCGGCGAGGCGAGGCCGCCGGGAAGCTCGCTGACGCACGCTGCGGCCTCCGCCCGCACCCACCGCGCCGGGCAGGCGGAGGGGCGGGGTCGGGGCGTCCCTCCCTCCGTCGCCCCGCCCCTCTCTGCGCTCCGCCCACCCCCCTGCGCCGCCAGGTGCGCGTGCGCCGCCGCCCCGCCTGGCTCTTCCCGGGCTCGGCGGCGGGCGCCCGCTCCTCCGCGTCCCTCGGCGGCCTCGCAGGCGCGTGCCCTCCGGCCAAGGAGTCCCCCGGCTCCCGGCCCGGCCACCTCCTCGTCTGCCCGGCCGTGGAGCCATGGCGTGGCGGCGGCCGCCCGGGGCCGGCGTTGGGGCCCGCGGCGCGCTGGCTCTGCTGGCCCTGACCCTGTGCGCGCGCGGGGCCCGGGGCCGGGCGCTCGAGTGGTACTCGGCCGTGGTGAGCACCGAGTACGTGGACCCACAAACGAACCGCACCGTGTGGAGCGTCTCGGAGAGCGGCCGCTTCGGCGACAGCTCGCCCAAGGAGGGCGCGCAGGGCCTGGTGGGCGTCCCGCGCGCGGCGGACCGCGACCCCGAGGGCTGCGCGCCCGACACGAGCTTCCTCGTGCCCGCGCCCGGCGGCCGGGGGACTGCGCCCTGGGTCGCCCTGGTGGCGCGCGGGGGCTGCACCTTCAAGGACAAGGTTTTGTTGGCGGCGCAGAGGAACGCCTCGGCCGTGGTCCTCTACAACGAGGAGCGCCATGGGAACCTCACCGCGCCCATGTCCCACGCGGGTGAGCCGAGCCGGGGGGCGCGGGCAGGTGGCAGGGGTCTGCGCCGCGGTCGTGGCCCGTGGCCTTCTCTTCCTCCGCCTTGATCCCCAGAGGCGGGCGGGCGGCGAGATGGGCCGGGGGCGCTACTTTGACGGCCTGTAGCCGTCAGGAAGTCTCAGGGCAGACTAGAGGTGCTCGGTGTGCCCCCGGGCTGCTATTAGGAGGGAGGCAAGCCAGCAGATGAGATGAGGTCTTCGCCTTGGGTCGTCCAGGTGAAGGGAGGTGCCCTCTGCAGGAGGGCAATGAGGAGAACGAAAGAAATGAAACCCACAGGAGGCTTGTGGTTCTCACCGGTGAGTTGTCTCATGATTCCTAATCATGGGTCCCTTTCCAAAATTCAGCGTTTCCCAAAGTCAGGTCGGGTAGGAATTGAACCTCTTTGCCTACACTACTGCGTGGTCTGGCTGTCCCTTCATCAGCGTAAAGTGGTGGCTGGGTGGCACTCTGGTTTCTTCACTTTCATAAAACATATCTAAATATTCTAAACTTTGAGTCAGAAAATCTGGATTTAGGTTCGAGTATGTTTTCTCTCTTGCTAAATATTAGGTTATAATACTGGCTCTGTTGCCAATCAGATCCCTTGAGGCTTTAGATGAAATTTTTAAAGTTGTGTTCATTCAAGAAAAGGTCTTGCTTTTTGCCAGGCGACCCTTCCTATGCACAGGTATTCCCCAGGGCAACAGGTTGCTTCTTCAAGCATTAATGATAGTTTAAAAGTCTTGCTTTGCAAGATATTATCCTCCGAAGTGAATTTCAAATGCTGGACGACCAGTACACGGCAAAGTGAACGTACTTCTGTTATGCCTTCTAAGATCATGACTCATTCTCAAGTTACTGTGATTAAAATCTCTTTTTAAAGTTTCTGCTGCTGCCGGTCAGACATCCTTTTTCTTGTACTTTTGTTTTGCATTCTATTTTGGCTTCTTGAGTGCAAATTCAGAACCTTGTCAGTAAAATGAGGACAGAAAAGTGACTTTGGATTTGGCCAAGTTTAGCAGAGTGATAGGAACGGAAGTCAGTTGAGAGGTGAGGAAGTGAAGATTGTTAAAACAGCTCTTTTGAGGTTGGCTGTGAGGGTTTGGGAGGTGCTGAGAAATGGGCAGAAACTGTAGGGTGGGGGAGGGTGGGATGGACAGTGGGAGGCATATTGGAAATTGGGTAGGAGGCATCTAGTAGAGATCCACGGTAGAGAAGAGGTAACTGAAAGAGTCAGGCCTGTGAGAAGGGAAGAAGACTCTGTCCAGGATACTTGTGGAGGGGTTGGCCTCAGTAGGGGGGAAATCCCTCAGTTGCAACAGAAAAGAAGTGGTTTGGAGAGGAAATGGAAGCAGGTGTCCATGTGGTGGCATTGGGCAAGGCACCACCTTTGGTGCAATTATTCCAGTGATGACAGGTCTGCCTAATTATCTCTGTACCCAAGCCATGTTTCCACAAGGCTGTCATGAAAAGTCCTGTCAGATTTCACATGGCACGTTCCAGATACATTCTGTCCACAGCGCTCCCCAACTTTAGTAGTTCTGTCAAAGAAAAGAGGTTAGTGTGTCAGAATTCTCTGATCCTGGGTCCTTGCAATCACTTCTGAGTCTACAACATCTTAAGGTAGACCTTTTGTTTTCAGTGGAGGGCTCGTCAGCCTACAATTTTCTCAGTCTGTTTACTGCGTTTTTTGATGATGACATGAACATCCTTCCAGGCTAGTAGCGCTTGTTCATGCTTCAGCAACTTTGCTTGCTTATATTATTGACATAGCATCTATCCAGACCCAGAAAAACACCTGGTTGATGTTTGTTTTAAATCCTCTTCTCATGAGTTTCTGTTCCCCTTATCAGTGTCCATTCTAGCCTTTTTACGGTGAGAATAATTCTGTTTGAGAAAAAAGACAAAAGTAACAGAGTTAGCAGTTTTTTAAAAATGTGTGAAAGTACCCAGCGCGTAGGCACTGTGCTTAGTATTCTCCATACAGCGAGCAGCTCACGTAATTCTCCTGACAGGCCTCTAAGGTACACACTCTAACCCAATTTTACAAATAAGGAAACTGATGCTTAAAGAATTTAAATGACTCGCCCAAGGAAACAAGGTAATCTGTGGCCAGATCTTTCTTTGTTGGGGGAGGGGCTGTTCTGTGCATTACAAGACGTTTAGCAGCATCCCTGGCCTCTACCCATTAGATTCCTATAGCACTCATCCAGTTGTGACAACACAAAATGTCTTCAGATGTTGCCAAATGTCCGGGGGGAGAGGGGATGACAAAACTGTCCAATGTTTTGAACCATGACTAAAGGGAAATTAATTAGGTAGCAGTGTGACTAATGGATTAAAAAGAGGAAGAGCTGTAAACAGAATCCACCTAGAGTGTTGGACTAGTCCAATTAGAAATACAAGGGCCAATACTATAGTGGTGACTGTGGAAATGGAAAAGAATGACCCTCTCAGAACCTGGCCTCATTGGGGCCGAGGGTTCAAATGTATCATGACTTTTTGAAAATGGAATAGAATTAAGAATGGAATGAAGGGAATTTAGTTGGAAGAGGAAGCACCTTTGACATAACTGAATTTGAAATGTTACACAGAACCTTTGAAGGCAGCTCAGACTTAGGTTTCTTGCATTTTGTCAGAATGTGACTAGAACCAGTAAAAACCACGGATTCAGTAGGTCTCTGTTCCTCTCTAACACTGGTCTTCTCCAAGTAGGCAGAGGTGGCTGGTTGTAAAATCAAATCAATGTAGTTTCTTCCCAAGTCTCCAGGAGAATTTCTCCAGATTTTCTTAAACCTGTTGCTTGTTTCTACTGGAATCCAATACAAAGTATTTTGGATTTAAATCACTATTTTATTGTGGTTCTAAAATAAATTGTGACTTTACGATAATATTCTATCAGAACAGCTGTAAGGACTGTTGCCCTGATGCCTAAAGTCAGTTCCCTTGACTTTAGCAGACGTATGGAGCAGCCAGTCTAGGCCACATATTGTGCCTCCTCAGGGGTAGAAATGCCTGAGACACGCCTGCCTGCCTTTGAGGAGTTTGTGGCCTAGTGAGGGTGATAAACAGAACTTTCCAGATGATACGGTTTGGACCTTGACGGAATTATCTGCAAAGATGACTATGTAGAAATTAGTTTTACCAAGAGAGGTAAAATTGATACAAGCCAACCATTGAAACGAAAGCTTTTATGGAGTATTAGCCTTGGTGTGGTTATTCTTGATTAATGAATAGGGTGATCCTTGAGCTGAAGTCTTGGCGTGACCGTTTAAAATGGCGCTTTCATTCTGTGAACAGTTGTTTACCAAGTGCTGGCAGGGCTTAGGGCTGTGTCTGGGGAAGCGGCCAGAGTTGTGGAGGGAGATTATGGAGGTGCCTAAGAAGCCTCTGACCTTGAGAGAGAGGTGTGTCTCATATTTGCAAAGCATGGTAAATAGACTTTTATGATTGAATAATACTTGATGGTCTTTAATGCTACTCTCTCATAAGTGATCTAAAAATTTAGATTTGAACTTAGAATGTATTTTGGTGCTCTAGGAAGAAAGGGCATCTCACAGCCTCATAGAGGGTGGGATTAACTAGGACTGTTCCCAGAAAGATTGAGTTTTGAAGGACAAGTTAAGTTGGTGGACAGGGTGTCTTTGGGTGCGTGTGGAGTGCCGTAGGGGTGGGTGGGCTATCGGACATTCTGGGTGGCAGGAATAACATTGCAAAAGGCTGAAGGCCTGAGATAAAGTAATGCTTTTAGGAAAAGTGCAAAGAGTTCTCAATAAAATTGTTGAGTAGTATATTCAACAAATACAAAATATTTTTGAGCAAGCCAAATTATCCGAAACATAGTTTAAAATTCCAAGAAGAGAATCGCACTTATTTCCTCACGCGCCCTAGCAAACTATAAAAGCATTTCTTTTTTTAAAAACTTTTTTCTGCTTTTTCTCCCCAAATCCCCCCGGCACATAGTTGTATATTTTAGTTGTGGGTCCTTCTAGTTGTGGCATGTGGGACACCGCCTCAGCATGGACTAATGAGCGGGGCCATGTCCACCCCCAGGATCTGAACGAGCAAAACCCTGGGCCACCGCAGCGGAGCACACAAACTTAACCACTCAGCCACGGGGCCGGCCCCCTATAAAAATGTTTCTGTTTTGTGTAATAGCTTCAAATTTTGGAGATATTGACATTCGTATTTGGTGTACTATTTCCCCTGCAAATGAGTCTATAATATTCTCCTTATTGGGTCATTTCAACAATAATGCCAGAAGATTAGCCAGTTTTTCGTATTGATTTCTTTCGTACAGAATCTCTTCCATGAGCCATCACTGCGTGATGCTGGGCTACAAAAACTAATAAATAAGAGCAGGAAGTGCTCGTTTAGTGAGGGAAAGAGAGACCTATAAGGGAATTGCGATCGGTGTACATCTAAGAGGCATTGTGCGTGCAAAGGGAGGGGATGGGTGGTGCTGAAAAGCCTTCGGTTGAGTTTGTGCTGAATCTTCAAGATTTGACCAGGAATTCTCCAGGTTGGGAGAAAAAAGGTGGAGAGAGTATGGAAAGTAAGTTATTAGAAAAAAGAAAGCCTTACAGTTCGTGGGATTATTTTAACTGGAACTTTAAAGTGTGTTTCTTGCTGCCTGAATTAGTTTCCAGAACAGAAATCTAATCCAGTACTTTAAGTATTTCAGTAGTTCTGATCTACTTCAAGAGAATGTTGAAATAGTACTTTAGTTTCCCTGGGAGGAGTACTGGTACTCTAGACTCAAATGGAACCCGTCAGAGTTTTGAAGCTGTTGACCAATATGTGTTTTTACGTGTTTTTGTTTTCGACAAGGTGGTAAGAGAACACAAATTTGAAAGGAAACAGAAGTACACATAATTTTATTTTTGGCACAGAATAATTTTATATTGTGGATAATTGGGCTTGCTGGAAAATACCGTATTTCATATTTATTATTATTTGACAAGTAGGTTTATGATCGTCACGTACTATGTGGGAAGATCTTGTGCTAAGTGTAAGACAAAAATAAACTACCTTCAAGGGTCTTCCTTTCTAATGGTGAGCGTGCAGGTTCTTTCGGGGAGGGACAGGGGTGCCAAGATGACCTTTAGTCAAACGTGACTGGTAGCAAAGTTAAGGCCTAAGGAAGAAAAAAATTCTAAGGGCTTCTTCTACCCCCTGCTGACCCTTCGAGTGTCTGTGCCTTCCGTGAAGAAATTCAGCTGTTTAGTTTGGAAATAAACTGTGATTTGCTCTCATGTGCCTATAAGGCTCTCTGGGGCTGGCCCAGGGAGATGGGGCATCAGGAGGTAAGGGCAGGGCAAGACCCAGCACCGGTGCCTGGCACTGTTTGGGGTTGTACACGTGGTGACCCCAAGCTCGTGCATTTTTATTCAACTGCCCTGCCTGCAGTGCATCCCAAAAAATGTCCCAGAAAAGCAAATCACAAGAATAGAATGAGTCTTCATTCTGAGTTTTATTAATTTAAAGTAGTTTCCAGAAGCAATCTTGCTGCTATAATTATAGTACTATAGTAAACAGTTTAACCCTCATGCCAGGCACGGTATTTTTTTTAAATGATTTCTTTTAACTCAGTGAACTAAGATTAATTTCCTAGGTTGAAAATTTCAGATTGACATTACAAGTGTGTTCAGTTCAGGGTATCCTTCTGATAATCATCATGTGTCAGTAGCCAGCCCCTTCAGATATTTTTAGGTGTTCAAGAACCTCTCTGATCTCAGTTCATCTTCCACTTCTCACTCATTCGTTCATTTATTCAACAAGGATTCATTAAATACTTACTATGTGCCAGCTCCTATGTGAGGCATTGGGGGTAAAATAGACAAGATACCTTTACATATATTTTAGTCACTAACCCAACTGGACCAGTCACCATCCCAAATTTGTTTTTATGATGGTTTCATAGCCTAGAAAACTTCCTTCCTTTGGTAAACGCTTCCTGTCGTTCAAGATGTAGCTCAAATGAACTCCCAAGGAAAGAGGTCCCTCCCACCCCAGACAAAATTATCACTTCATTTCTGCTGCTCTTTGTTACTCCACTTTCTTATTAAATAAGCAACAGTCTAAAATAGAAAAATTCTCACCGCCATCTTATAGCTGAAGAAATAATCTCGGAGAAGACCCAGACGGCGGAGAAGAGTGCCTTTTGAACCTAGCCTGTGTGGCTTTTGACGCCTGTGTCCCCCACAGCAAGGGCGCAGCGCAGGGCTCCTATGAAGGAGCTGGGTCTTCAGACTCTAGCACTGGCTTTTCCGGGTGGTGTATGACATCAAGTAGCTCTCTTAAGATTTCTGAGCCCTCGTGTAAAACGATAATGAAAATTTCCACAAAAGGAGGTTTATGAAAAAGACTTTGTAAAGTGCCGTAAAATTATAGGTGGTGTCACCACCATAATTGTTTCTGTACCTGTCTTTCTGAGCTACTAGACGTTTCTTTTCCTGAAGGCAGGAAACGCCTTACTCCTTATTGTATTTCCCCAGGGATTACATGGTGATTATGTGAGTTTTGAGACAGCTACGGCTCTTGCTAAAGTGACAGTTTTAGGCCAGGGTCATAGGATCAGCTTCCAGACAGGAGCCACCTTAGAAGGGTGCCCTTCTGGTGTTTCAGTAACTAAATACTGATGACTGAGGGCCACAGTGGATTTGCTACAGGTTAACATCCTCTACACAATAAAATAATGTTATAATGTGGTTTCAGTGTGAGCTAGGGAACATTCTTTATATGTGTTTTAAAGTTGGTTTTTGAGTAAGTAATACATGCACACGGTACAGAATTTTTACTGTGCCCAAGTCCTCTCCCAGAGATGTTCAGGGTCCTCAGTCCCCAGGGTAGCCTTCCAGAGTTGTCTCTATTGATATGACCATATAGATCTTTTGTCCACAGCTTTACATGTTGCTTTTTTCTCTCCTATCTTTAGTACAATCAGTATTAACAGCTGCTGCCTCAATCTTGTACACATACTGTAATTTATATAACTGTTTTCTTATTGATGGACATTTAGATTGTGATGGCAAAAATGGAAAAAATACTGGCAATAAGTATCTTTGTAGATACCCAACACGTACATATGTAAGTATATCTGTGCAATTAAGTTCTTGGACACAGAATTGCTGGGTCAAAGAGACATGTGCATTTAAAAAATATTTTTTTCCCTCCCCAAAGCCCCAGTACATAGTTGTAAGTCCTTCTGGTTCTTCTCTGTGGGATCCCACCACAGCACAGCTTGATGAGTGGTGCTTGGTCCAAGCCCAGGATCCAAACCGGCAAACTCCAGGGCGCCGAAGCAGAGCCCACAAACTTAACCACTACGCCACCAGGCCAGCCCCTAAAGATTTTTTGATAACCATTGCCCTCCATACCAGATTGTAATAATTCACTCCCCCAGCGGTGTGCAGATTTGTGCACACTCTTGCGATGTAGTGTATCCAGCTTTTTGATTTTTGCTGATCTTATAGGTATGATGTTTTCATTTGTACCATGATTTTTCGTATGTTTAAAATCCATCTGTTGGAAAGTACATCTATTGGAAAGTACTAATGCGTACAGGATTTCTTTTGGGGATGATGAAAATGGCACAGAATTAGATAGTGATGATGGGTGCACAGTGTTAGTGAATATACTAAAATCCACTGAATTATTCATTTTACAAAAGGTAGATTTTATGGCATGTGAATTATATCTCGCTAAAGATGCTATTTTTTAAAAACTTATTTTCTTTTCTGCAGACTGATTTCATTTCCTTTGTTTTTCTGTTGCTCTTTTTCTTATAGGAAATTTTTTTTTGTCTTTGTTATGTTACATGTAATTTTCCCCAGTTGGCCACTTGCTCTGTAGATCTGGATTCCTTGATTTTCCTCTCCTTTAGTCAGTGCAGAAAATTTTGTTTCTATATAGTTGGTCCAATCCTCTTTTTTTTTAGAACCTCTGAGATGGTTTTTCATACTTGGAAAAGTTTTTCTCTAATTTTAATTTTTGTGTTTCTTCTGGCTCTTTTATGTTTACTCTTTTTTAAATATTTAAATTTTTTATTTGGTTGGAATTAATTTGGCATAAGTTGTGAGAAAGGGATGCAGCTTCTTTTTCCTCAGATGCTGGCTAGTTGCCCCCACACTATTTTTTTAGTAATCCATTTTACCCCACTGATTTGAAAGTCCATTTGTATGATTTATAGTCATGCGTCGTTTAACAGCAGGGATATGTGCTGAGAAATGAGTCATTAGGTGATTTGGTCTTGTGAACATCATAGAGTGTCCTTACACAAACGTAGATGGTACAGCCCACTGCACACCTTGGCTGTAGGGTACCAATCTCTTGGGACCGCTGTTGTCTATGCAGACTGCCATTGACCAACACGTTGTTATGTGGCACATGACTGTACTAAGTTCTCTTATGTCTTGGGGTCTAGTTTCTGGACTTTTTATCCTGTCCCATTATTCTGGTCATCTTCGTATGTTATTATCACACTGTTGTAATTACTTTATAGTCCAGGTTTTACTGTTTAAAAAGTTTTCCTGATCATTTTCGATTATTTTTCCCTTAACTGAACTTTAGAAGTGGCATTTTTAAGGTTTTTAAAATCTTATTGATACTTTATGCATTAATTTATAGGTAGATTTGTGTAAAATTGATTACCCCTTCTTTTCTATTTCTCTTATTTTTTTGTCTTTTGTCTGCTCGTGCATTCAGACCAACATTAAATAATAGCGATCATAGTAGAAATTCTCAGATGGCCTCTCTGAGTTTAATGGGCATGCTTTAGGCATTATGTATTAATGTTCATAAGTGAAATTGGTCTGTATGGTTCTTTGGTTTGTTTTTAATTACCATGTTTGGTTTTATTATCTTACAAATAATTTTAAAACTTATTTTTTTAATCTATGGAACAATTTAAGTGTCATTGGTATTACTTGTTCCTTAAAGGTTTGTTGGTAGAATTCACCTATGAAACTGAATGGGACTCTTGCTTTGGTGGGGGAATAAGTTCTCAGTGATTTATTCTACTACTTTGTTTTTTTCCTTCTGGGAAAGATTCGCCCTGAGCTAACATCTATTGCCAATCTTCCTCTTTTTTTTCTTTCCTCCCCAAAGCCCCAGTACATAGTTGTATGTTCTGTTGTAAGTCCTTCTAGTTCGTCTGTGTGAGCCTCCACCACAGCATGGCCACTGACAGATGAGTGGTGTGGTTCTGCACCTGGGAACTGAATGAACTTGGGCCGCCACAGCAGAGTGTGCTGAACTTTAACCACTAGGCCATCAGTGCTGGGCTGATTTATTCTACTTCTAATGTAATCAGTCTGTTTTCTCTTTGGGGACCAGTTTTGGTAATTTACATTTTCTTTGAAAATTACCCATTTTATCAAAGTTTTCAGATGTGTGCATAGACAGGACATAGTACTCATTTCTGCTATGAAATGAGTATCTTATTTCTCTGTATTGTATTTTGTGTTCTTTATATTGATTTCTTTGTTCTTTCCTACAGGAACAGGAAATATAGTGGTCATTATGGTTAGCTACCCAAAAGGAAGAGAAATATTGGATCTGGTGCAAAAAGGAATTCCAGTCAAGATGACCATAGGGGTTGGCACCCGTCACGTGCAGGAGTTCATCGGTGGCCAGTCCGTGGTGTTTGTGGCCATTGCCTTCATCACCATGATGATTATCTCATTAGCCTGGCTAATATTTTACTACATACAGCGTTTCCTCTATACGGGCTCACAGTTTGGAAGTCAGGTAATTGTAGATAACTCTTTTTAACTTTGCTTTTTAAAGGATAGTTTATAAATATTTCCCATATATGTATCGCTTGAAGTTATATTAGACCGTAGTTTTTTCTTGGACCATACGCTTAATTTCATTTTTACTCATAATATTTAAATAGTATTATGATTTTTTTGAAAATAACTTTTAAATTAGAATATATTAAGTTTTCTGTTCTGTGGGAAATTAGATACCCTTAAATCGCATTTTGCACGTTTTGCTCCTGCAGATACCCTTTTGTCCTTTTCCAGACATAAAGGAATGACAAAAAGGCATGAGGTAGAGGGAACTGATTCTGTGTTTACAAAGAGCCCCGGGCCTGAAGGCTCCGCTGTGGAGCAACTTTGACGGCCGTCCATGTGCAGACAGGCACTGTCTCAGTGACGGCCAAGAGAAGGGCAGGTGAGGGGCCAGAGGCTTCCAAGGGCAGGCTTCTTGAATTTCACACTTGGCTCCATGGTCTTGAAAAGTAGCCCTTCCTGCCTCTGTGGGCAGTGCACAATCCTGTCTGGATTGTCTTCCACCCGACAACCAGGAAGCCTCTTTCCTTTCAGGGATGTTAGTAGACGAGTGTGTGGTACCCTCGTCCTCAGCTTACTACTTTCCTGCCAATATTTGGACTTAAGAATTGGTTTCTTCTTCAGATGTTGAATCAAGAATTGAAAATAGGTACTCTTAAGCTCTTAAGTTACATGTGACTATCCTATACATTAAGACTTAAATGGTCATGTTTTTAAAGTTCTTTTCATAATAGCCATTTAACTTTGCTTTTTAAATGAAATTTTAAAAATTTCTGTAAGCTTGTTATAATATGTGAATTTTTAAAAATAGTCACTTAAAATTTTCAATAATAATAGTAATATTTTTCCTACCTAAGAACCATAGAAAAGAAACTAAGAAAGTTATCGGCCAGCTTCCTCTTCATACTGTGAAACATGGAGAAAAGGTAATATTTTTGTGGGGTGTTTTTTCCTTTTCTTTTTTTGTTTAAACTAAAATACCTATCTGTTTATATGTCTAAGTAATACTTTCCAGTCTGCTGAATTCACAGTATCAAACATATGGTGTTTGGGCTAGTTCTAACTTTCATATATGTGTTCATTTTAAAGAAGAGTTGGCAGAAATATTCTGTTATACGGTCACTGCTTAATGACGGAGGTACGTTCTGAGAAATGTGTCATTAAGCAGTTTTGTCGTGTGAACATGATAGACTGTCCTTATACAAACCTAGGTGGTATATAGCCTACTACACACCTAGGCTATATAGTATTAATCTTATGGGACCACCATCACACGTGTGGTCCATAGTTGACCGAAAGGTCATTATACAGCACATGACAGTATATTCAAAGAGCCTTCTAGACCTATGCTATCGGATAGGTAGCCACTAACCACATATGGCTATTTGAATTTAAATGAATTAAACTTAAAATTCAGTTCCTCAGTCACCCTAGCTGTATTTCAAATGCTCAGATGGCCACATTGGCCAGTTGCTCCCATACTGGATGGCTCTGTCATGTCCATCATCGAAGGAAGTTCTACCTGTTGGTCAGGTACAGGTGATTTTAAAGTTAAAGTCTATACCGTAGACCCTTGATACTTTAAATTCATCTCTGTTAAATCTGAGACTATGTGTCCATTCTCTCTGATTTCCTTAATTACAGGGAGAAAATATTGGGATTTGTGGAGAAAAAATGTTGTGAGTGTGTGTGTGTGTGGAAGATTAGCCCTGAGCCAACATCTGTTGCCAGTCCTCCTCTTTTTGCTTGAGGAAGACTGGCCCTGAGCTAACATCTGTGCCCATCTTGCTCTGTTTTATGTGGGACACCACTACTGCGTGACTTGACACGCAGTGCTAGGCCCTCACCAGGATCCAAACCTGCGAACCCTGGGCCGCCAGAGCAGAGCACATGAACTGAACCACTGCGCCACCAGGCTGACCCTGAAAAAAGGTGTTTTTAAAACTACTTTTTTGGGGCTGGCCCCATGGACTATTGGTTAAGTTTGGTGCACTCTGCTTCGGCAGCCCAGGTTTGGTTCCTGGGTGAGGACCTGCCCCACTCATCGGTGGCCATGCTGCGGCAGCGACCCACATACACAATAGAGGAAGACTGGCACAGACGTTAGCTCAGCAACAGTCTTTCTCAAGCAAAAAGAGGAAGATTGGCAACAGATGTTAGCTCAGGGTGAATCTTCCTCAGCAAAAAATAAATACTTTTTAAAAAAAGAAACATTTTGGCATGGTCAGCTTGAGACTTAAAAAGCCAAAATCATACCAGAGTTTTAAAGCATTTTTGGAATAGGATAAACCCTAAATCTAGAACCTCAGATTCTTAGAGGATAGATTCCTTAGAAGGAAAACAGTTGCTAAGGCAGTAGTGTTGATTCTCTTAATAGTCCATTTTCTGTGCTGTGAAATGTTGATAACTGTGTTGACAGAGTCATGGGTGGGTTCAGTTGTTTCCATTTTCCTTTTATCTCACTAAGTTGTTGAAACTTAATCTCTTACACCCTCTAGTCACCACTCCACTTTCCAAAAAAAAAAGGAATAGCTGCACTTATGGTATATATCCCTTCCTCTGACCCACTTAAACGATTAAAACAAAACACTATTTAGATTACAGACCTTTGACTTTAAAACTTTGGAATCTGATATTGATGGTTTATGTGATATCTTTAATATTAAGATACTCTTGGAATTGTGCTGTTGGCTGCCATTACTTCCCTAATGCCTTTTACCTTGTAGTACCAGTTGAATTTTAATAGTTTGTGCAAGGTACTGGCTTCTTTTCATGTGGAACAGAAAAAGTGAAAAAAAATTGCCATCTCAAGTGTTAAGTAAGACAGACATCTGGTTTACCACCCACTGAGGGTCCTGGGGGCCTCCAGGGACACCCATGATAAACTCCACATGCGCTCGGCAGACCATGACTGGACAGGCGTGTGCTCTCATGCTCCTCTGGGACATGCCTTCTCTCCAGTAGCAGGAAATCTCAGTCCGTAACTATGAGAAGACATAGATTCATATGTTTAATTTACTGAATTGGGTCTTTGAGAACATAAGCAAGTTGATATTATTCTCTTCCTGGATGGAACATTCTTGAAAATATGCTTCCACAGACTGTTTTTTGAAAGTTGTCACAATAATGGTTAGAAAAAACGGCCATAAATGGTCCATGAGGTAGATACATGGATTTTCTGAAAATTTTACATTTTAAACTCCTGCAGAAAAATGTTGTGTTTTCTTAAATCTACGTTTTGTCCAGTTCTAGAGACTGGTGTTTGTTTTCTAATTTTTTTTTCTCTTGTGGACTCATTCACAGTAATGCATAAACTTCAAACCATTACGAACTTTAAAAATTATTTCATCATTCTTGTATGGCTCTTGATAAATAAGTCATAATGTTCACTTTAGTTGCAACATATAATTTTAAGTGTTGCAAAATTAATTTTAATACAATCTGATAACAGTATCTACATATAAAATCAATTTTTATTTCTTCTTAGCAAGTGATGCGCATGGCTAAATATGTTTTAAAATAAGTGCATAAGGACAGTATAGCCATGTTCCATAAAATTAACTTGCTCGAGTTGCAGCCACACGCACACACTGATTGGTAGTTCCCAAATCCCCATCCCCAAATCCTGGGAGTCTCGTTGTCCTGTCTTGGATCACAAAACTGCTCTGGCCCACCTGCTCTGGGTGATGGAATGAGGCCAGGTGGAGAGATCCGGGGGGACCCAGGGAAGGCGGGGTGACTGACTACCAAAAAGGTCTGTGACCCATAGATTCTTAGAAGTGGAAATTTTGTCACAAGCCTGCTTCCTCCTCAGCAATTTTTGTTTCTTTTTACCTTTGTTAATTTGATAGATAAAAACCAGTATTTTTATTTTTAGTTCTTTTATCACTAGAGAGGTGAATATTTTGAGATATTTAACTATTTGCATTTTTTCATTTGTGAGTGGTAACTCTGTTCTTTAGCAGATTCTAATGAAAGTACTTTTGTTTTTAATGATTCCAGAAAACAAGTAGCTAATTGGATATTCATGCTTTTTATAAGTTTTATATTTGAAAAGTAATTATTTTAGTAAAGCATTTATTTGCATTTCTACAGGCCTTAAATATGAACACTTAAAAAAAATGAACAGTAGGGGCCGGCCCGGTGGCGCAGCGGTTAAGTTCGCACGTTCCGCTTCTCGGTGGCCCGGGGTTCGCCGGTTCGGATCCCGGGTGCGGACATGGCACTGCTTGGCAGCCATGCTGTGGTAGCCGTCCCACGTATAAACTAGAGGAAGATGGGCACGGATGTTAGCTCAGAGCCAGGCTTCCTCAGCAAAAAGAGGAGGACTGGCAGTAGTTAGCTGAGGGCTAATCTTCCTCCAAAAAAAAAACAAACAAACAAACAAAATGAACAGTAGCCTAGTCTTTAAACACTCTTCATGTCTGATTTGGTAGACAATGAATTTTTTTCCTTTTCAGCCAAATTCTCTAAGGAATCTTTTGATAGTGGTTAAAAGTAAATACTGAGTAGAGATAATCTGTGTTTAATACAAGTTATGCCAATAGTAGTCATCATTGTTTTACCAGGTTGTTGTGAGTTTTAGCAAGGATATACTATTTACCAAGGATGTAGTAAACTGTTTCCTCTTCTCTTTGCAGGGAATCGATGTTGATGCTGAAAATTGTGCAGTGTGTATTGAAAATTTTAAAGTAAAGGATGTTATCAGAATCCTGCCATGCAAGTATGTTCTTTTTACCTCCTGAGATGGTGAAAATTACTGGACAGGTTTCAGGTTTCTGACAACAGAGTTACGTGTCTTTCATGATTTGAAGGTCTTGCTGTCATGTGATGATCTTGCGATCATCTCATCTTTTAGAAAAGAAGCTTCCAGTCTTCAAGGCTCCTCCTGTATTGGTTTACTTTAAAATTGCTTTGCTTAGGAGACTTTAGGTGACCATTAAGACCCATTATATACCTTTCTTATAGATTGGCTTTTAGTCTAAGCAAGGCTTCATTGGGAATTCCATTATACATTTAGTGATGCAAACAGTGTGCTATGGGGGCCGGCCCAGTGGTGTCGTGGTTAAGTTTGCATGTTTGGATCCCAGGCGCAGACCCACATACCACTTGTCAGCCTTGCTGTGGCAGCATCCCACATATAAAATAGAGGAAGATTGCCACAAATGTTAGCTCAGGGCCAATCTTCCTCACCAAAAAAAGAAAGTGTGCTGTGTTGGGAAAAAGGAAACAGAAGTATGACTGGTGAAAGACCCTGGGAGAGGCCAGAAACAACCAGCAGAAAGTGGATTGGGGAGGGCAGTGGTTAGTATTATTTGTACCCTGGGTTTGGGTTATTTTTAGAGTTGGGTAAAATAAATATTCCTCCCTTTACTCTGGGTATGCCAGGGGCTTTTTTCTTTTTTTTAAGCAAGAGGAAATTATGTTTCCTTTTTAATGGGATACTTTAATAACTTTTTAAAAGAATTGCTTTGTTAGCAGAAAGGTATATAGAAATTATGTTTGAAGTCTGATTGGTTTTAATTATACTTCCCACCTATTAGAAGCAGGTCACAAGTTAATATATAATTATGTTTTGCTTTATGTTTGCAAAGTACTTTTGTACATATACCAGTAGTTTATAGTAGATTAAGTTCTCAGTAATTCTGTGGAGGAATGAGTATCAAATAAAATAAATTTTTCTGAATAAAGATAGCTAACTTAGATCTGCAGGCATTTATGTGGGTTGGTGTGGTGGGTACTCAGTGAATTGGGGGCAGTATGAGCTGATCATGTCCTGTAGAAAACTGTTAAAATAGAAAAGAATTTTTACTGTAGGCCAGTTCAGGGCAAGTCTTTCTGATTTAGGATGCTGCACAGATGAGCAGCCTGACGCTGTTTCCTTTCCTGGCACCAGGTGTATCCTGACGGCCGAGCCGGGTTTTGTACTTGACCTTCATAAGCAGACGTGTTACCTCTGCACATTTCCTGGTCCCCTTGAGATTTTATTTTTTGCCCCCATTTTCTCCGTGCTTAATTTAACAGATTTCCCAATAAAGTCAACATGTTTCTTTTGTGTTTTTGTGACAGTTATTCCTGTGGATCAGTCAGTTTCAGTTTGAGGGTGGAAAGGTCAAAAGACAAGCTGGACTAGACTACGTTATGTAATTATGTTATTTTTAACTGCACTAAGCAGATTTCTGTTTGAAGAGATGGTCTTCAGACAACATCAGTAATAACGAACAATGACTAAGTATTTACTGTCCCCAGCACTGTGTGGGACCTTACACGTGTCCTCCTCAGAACAGCCTGTGGTGTCGGTGCAACAAGGTTAGAGAGCCGGGTCAAAGTCACGGTGTGCAGTTGCACGGCTGGTGTTGGAGCCCAGTCTGTCAGGCTCCAGTACCCATGTTCGTAACTCCTTATCTTCATCACGTATAGAAAACAGGTTCACCACAGAGGAGGAGAAGCTAGCCAGCTAGACCCATCAGTGGAAGAAGAAAATACATATGTGGTTTTTCCGTTTTCCTTTTTTGATTCTCAAAGTGATAGGTGTTCGTTATAGAAAAGTGTAGAGTAAACAAAAATACGTAAGACAGAAAATGTGTTGTTTAAGCCTGCAACCCAGAGATGATTTGTTGATATTTTACTGTATTTCCATTGGAGTATCAGTTTAGTGTTAGTTTATTACTGTTAGTTTATTCACACTACATTTACATGTGCCGTATATGCCATGTATGCCAGAAAGCTTTCAAGTACCTTACAGAGGTACATAAAAACACAAGCTAGCATGAGGCGGAAATAAACCATGCTGTTTTTATGGAGTGAAGGGAGAATTTCCTTATAAGTGTCAGGTTCTGTTTAACATGGGAAATAGAATAGATAATTACCTAGGGTTAAGTCAGTAGACTAGAATGTTGATTTGACATTTAACTTGTAATGAGAAGATGAGATGGTGGAATGTGTTGTTTCCTTTATAAGATATAAACATTTGTTTTAAAACATTAACACATACTTAATTTTTTTAGGCATATTTTTCATAGAATATGCATTGACCCATGGCTTTTGGATCACCGCACGTGTCCAATGTGTAAACTTGATGTCATCAAAGCCCTGGGATATTGGGTTTGTTGCATTTTTGTTTATATTCAATCTCTGCCCCGGTTCTTCCTGAGTGACTGGATTTCATTACTGACCAGAGGCAAGAGGAATGGAGTAAATGCTCCTTCTGATATCCTTGTGGTTCTCTGAAGAAAGTTTCCTCTTTATTAAAAATGAATTCTTAAGACATTCCAAAAAACTGATGAACTGAGTCTGTGACTATAGAATCATATGCTCCCTGCTTCCCCAGAGAGTCTGTAACACCTTAGAGCAGTATATTTTGTATACTATGCTGCAGAGTGTATAGATGCTAGTCAGTTTTGCATAAACAGGCATTATAAAATGTTTGAAATGGAACGAGCCTCAAACTTTTCTCTGGCTCAAGGTGCACGTTTTACACGTGAGGAAACTGAAGCCAACACTTCTTGACACCCGTTCTCCCCATCCCTGGGTTTCAAAGTCAGATACTGCTGGGAAACCTGTCCTGCGCGGAGTTTGCTCCATCAGTTTGGGATACTCAGATGGTCGTAGGACCTTCCTCAGAACGCAGAGGTAGTGGGGCAGAAGGAGAAGGCGTAATTGTAGGTAGCCGTGTGCCAAATGCCATGTGTGCGTTACTGCGTTTCATCCAGCCGCCCCCCGAGGTCAGTGCTGGTACTCCTCCTATTTCGCTAATTAGAGACTCGAGCTTGGAGAAGCTGAGTAGCTCATCTGAGGTCACACAGCTAGTTAATGGGGAATCAGCTTTCAGATAGAACTTTGCTAAATTCCAGGGTCCAAGCTCTTAAATACTATCTTACCCAAAAGTGGAGGGCGTAGGGAGGCAAAAACAGATTTTTCTAGATTAAGTTTACGTTGTTTTTAGAGTCTTCGTATAATCTATTAATATGTCAAAATATTCTTGATTAAATATTAGTTTTGAAGTAAAGATCTTTGAAAGAAGTAATTTAAATATCAAATATATTTTTCTTGTTGCTAAACATATTTTTAGAATTTTCTGTAGCATTTATTATAGAGTTGGAAACTACAAAGAGGTTTTTTGTGATAATAAATCATTTCCTGTGACTTAAAGCTGTCACAGCCCTCGGAGCGGCGGGTCTGCTTCGGGTGCCCCTCAGCTTCAAGCTCACGAGGATGGTTGAGAGACCGCTGCCTTCATAGCCACTGGATTTTCCTATGACTTAGGTTTTCCCAGTGTGAGTTCCAGAATGCCCTCACCATAGGTACACAGAAAGGGGGAAGGTCAGTGTTCAAGGACTGACTGCCTGAAAACTTCCGCTTTGATATCTAGAAAGTTTGTCTTCCCTCTAGAATTTCTAACGTTTGTTTATTCATAGTTTTTAATGATGATGGCTCACTTTAGCATGGCGTAACATGCCTTCTCGTGAGCTCAGCTGATTCCCTTCCTGGAACAGCATTTTGAACAATAGGTACAGGAGCTTGACAGGTGTCTTCTTGGCAGAGTTTTCTTTCCTTGGATACACTCTGAAGCTCATTTTAAGTTATTTTCTTCATTAGTCAGTAATTTTAAACTTGCTTTTCATTTCTAGAAATTCATATCTAAGGAACTTCACTGACCTTAGCATTGAGACTTTAATCCTTATGAGTTTTGTTTTTGGAAATATATCTACATAAACATTTCATATATTAAAAAGCAAGATTCTTCATTTTACATAAAGTTGAATTGTTTTCTTAGAATGTTAATTTCAGAAAGCTAGATTATGTGTTCCCAGAAAGCTTGCTTTCTTTTTTGAAGAACAGAAGCCTACAGTAACTTTAAATCAAACTAAGAAATGAACTTGTCTTGCCTTTAATTCTTTTTTTCCTCTTTTGACAACTATGCCATTTTCTTTAGACCCATTGGCCCCTCCTGCATTGGATTTTATGCATAGTTATGACACACTCTCACTTGCAAGAAAATGACGCAGTGAGAGACCTGGTAGCATCCTCCACACAGACTTCAGGGGTGGTCCTTGGTTTGTGGTTGTAACCACTTTGATGTGCCAGCCTCACATAACTTGAATATTTTCATTCATCTGGCAAGCATTTATCAAAGGAGTGCTCTCCTAGGTGCTAGGTCTGAACATGGCTCTAGGGAGACAAAGATGAATAAGACACAGCCTTCTGCTCATGGGCTCTTGTGGATTCCACTCTGGACTAGTGAGCGCTCAGGGCATAGCCACACAGCATGGCACGGAGGTGTGTTTGAACTGCTATGGGAGCACAGAGGAAGGAGGAATCGACTCCCAGGGGGAAGGGGGAAGGTAAAGGGAGTGGCTTTTTAAAGGGGATCTGAGCTGGGTGTTAAAGGATTTGTCCGACAGATTAGCGCACTGCAGATTGATGACTGTGGACCTGTGGGGTTTGAGGCTGGCAGTAGTTATTTAAGTTTGGCAGATAGTTCAATAAATACCTGGAAAAATAGATTAGGGTGGGCTGAGCAGGAGTTCAGACATTATGGCAGCTCAACAGGCTTTGTTGCTTGATGTGTCAGGAGTGGTGTCCTGTGGGTGTTCAGTTACCCATGAGAAGGCGGCAGTGTACCACATGGTATGCGGACTGTGGAGGAGGGTTCTCGAACACTGGTGGAGCTGGCAGTGGGAGCAGCAGGCCAGCAGTGCCCTTGGTCCCAGGAGCCCAGAGGAGGGGAGGGGGCGTGACTGTGGGTGCTTTCTCTTGAAGCCGAGGTGGCGTCTCAGCCACAGGCCACAGGAAACCCACAGTAGCGTCACTGAGTGGGTCATGTTACCAGCAGTCTCCTCTCATCACAACGCAGCTTTGACTCTGATATTAATCAAAAAGGGTTTCGGGATAGCTCCAGATTTGGAGAGTTAATGTAGTAATGCAGGTAGAGTCCCAGCCCTCACTTTCATTGTCTTATTTTCTTCTTTAAGCAGCAGATGGGGGAAGTTGGTGGCAAACTGACAGCTGACAGACACCCTGTCTATAAGGAAGGAGCCAGAAGTGATTATTTTTAAGTGAACCAAAATATAATCTGAAGCCCTTTGTTGTTCAGAAACCTTGCTCCCTATGCCCCGCTGAAAACAGCACAGCAGTTAGAGGCAGCACTTCCAGCTCGCGGCTCCAGCTGTAAGTGGTCGGCAGACAGATGATGCCCACCCTCTGCTCAAGATGGCAGGAACGTGCGTTTGTGACACAGCACGTTCCGGCAGTAAATAGTTTAAAAGGTGGCCATGCTTGTATCAAGGGGAAAAATGGATTTTAGAGAAAAAAGCATTTAGGTCTTGAAAAGCTGCTCATTGAGAAGTAATTCATTTTCTGATGATGCTAAATAAAGAACACATGGATGTGCTTTTTGCCATATTCCATGTATAAAAGTAAATATTTTGTATGAATTATGAGCAAAAGATGATAGGTGAGCTTTGATCATGTTACTTAGAAAAGATGTTTTCTTTTGTTCTAACTCTCAAGGGAGAGCTTGAGGATGAGCAGGAGCTGCCCACTCCAGAATCGACCCCTGGAAGTGTTTTGGCTGCAAATTTGAGTATTACTTTAGAAGATGATGACAGAAGTGATGGGAGCAACTTGCCATCGTCTTCCACTAATGAGTCCGTGCCGCAGTGCGATGCTACCTTTAAAGAAGATGCGGGTGAAAACACAGCCTTACTAGGTAACTAGCCTGCAGTTTGTCAGACAAAATGATGTTATCAGTAGTTGAAAGAAAATGAATAAATACTTAAAATGCAGAAAAACATAAAGGAAGTATGAAAACCATAATCCCACACCTAGAAATACCATTTTAACTTTTTGATAAATATCTTTTCAGATTTTTTTCTGTGTTTAAGCATGGGGAGAAGATGATTTATGTGCTGCTATTAGGTACCCTGTTTTGTTCTCTTAATGTATGAAGCTCTTTTTGTATCAGTAGATAAAAACGATTTTGTAGCTCCATTATTACATTTTGGATTTACTATAATTTCGTTAAACCACACCCCGTTGATGGGCTTTTATCATCAGTAACACTCTGACATCATTATGTATATATATTTATCACCTGTTTTCTGTCATTCTGATTGATAGGTAAAACAGTGAATCAAATTTTTTTTCATTATTGATGAGATTACCTTCTTTTCATATTTGTTGGTCATTTGTATTTTTTGTCTTACTAGTTGCCCATTTCATCCTTAGCTTATTTTTCTATGGAGAAACTAATTTTTTCATATTGATTGTAGGAGGTCTTTGGTCTTTGTCGTATATATTGTATATTTTCTCCCCAATTTCAGCATTCTTTGACTTTTTGATGTATTACTAGATAGAAATCAAAAATTTTGCAAATCAAAAATTTTGATTTCTATCTAGTCCAACTGCACATTCTTTCATGATCCTGCCTTTGGTAGCATGCTAATTTAGGAAAGTCTTTCTCGTCTCAGGATTATAAAAACATTGACCTATATTTTGCTATTTGTGGTTTTGTATTTTACATTTAAATTTTTAATCCACATTGTTTAAGGGGAGATTTAACTAACCTATTTCTTTCCCAAATGTTTAACCAGTTTTTAATTGCTTAGTGAATGGTATGTTTTGATATTTGCAAATCAAGGCAAATTCCTTCATCTTTATTCTTTTAAAAAAATTTCTGGATTATTCTGCATTTTTTTAAGATTAATCTTAAAATCATTTTGCCAAATAAAAGATCCCATGAGGATTTTTGTTGTAGTTGATTATATATATGTAACATCTGTATATATAGTAAATAATTTTTATTATAGTTAACTTACAGATTATTTTAACTTGGAAGAATTGATGCTTCTAATTCTGAATTTTGCCATCCTGGAAGAGAAAGTATATTTTTCCAAGTCAGTAATAGTCAAACTGCATCAATTTGTCTTTGTGTGTGTGTGTGTGTACATATTTAGGATCTGTGAGGCAAAGATAGTTTGAAATATTACAAGTTAAGTTTTAAATTGGACCAGAAGAAGAAAGATCGCGTTGTGGAAGATTTCAGAGAATTAGAAAGGTTGATCTGTGGTGAGCTCCTGCTAGGACTGAACCACCTCACAAGGCAACGCCTTCTGTTAAATGGCTCTTCTTTTTAGGAATAACATTGTGTTAAGCCCAAAGTGCTACCACCGTTATTGCTGCCATTGCCTTCAGTCTCCAGAAAGGAAACGAAGTGTCTTTCTCTGGTACTTGACCACCCTTGAGATGTTTAAAGACAGATAAACCTCTTATCCTGACTGCACGTCCTTCAAAAGCGGTCTCCAGATTTTTCTGCATTCTTGTTAACCTGTACCACATTAGTTTGTCCGTCTCTCTCCTCAAATGCCCTCTTGGAACTAAGATAATAGAATTTGAAGTAGTGGATAGAAGTAAAGGTGGAAGAAGAGTCTAGGTTACAAAACACCAGAATGTCAGACACATTCTAAAGAAGCTGGGCCCCTCCCCCACCCGCCTTTTGCTTGCTTTCTAGTTTCTCTCTTTGCCCTGTATTTCCATTTCCGAGTATTTTTTCACTAGTAAATTGACGGCTAATTTATATGTTCATGTTCTTTCTACCTTAAAATTGTTACAATATAATTTGAGAAATATTAAATTGGAAAAGTCAATTCTTAGCAGACAGTACTTCAGAATATAATGTAGCTTCTCTTACAGTTGAGAAAACATTGACTAGATTCTCAGGCAATTGGGAGATTTTGTACTCCTCCTCCTGGTAATATCAGACTGGGCAGATTTTGGGGCCCCCTCTCCTTGGTCTAACAGGCAAATCCAGCGAGCAAGCTGCACGGGCTCTAAGCCAGTACAGTAAAATCCGTGCCGTGCTGTGAGGCAGCGGTGCAGGCGGTCTTCAGCCTGTGTCAGAGTGACCTTGCAGCCGCACGTCTCATGACTGAAGACAGCAGCTGGACAGATCCACAGCAGGAAGAGATCAAGGGGGACCTCGCTCTCATTTCCAGCTGCATTTCTTAGAGATTGAGGGAGTAATTAACAACCCTGGTCCTTGCCTCCCTCCACACACAAATACCGTCAGCATCTCTGAACTTGTTTCATGTACAACTGAGAAATTCTTGTTTATGTTACCTTCAATGTATAATCTAGAGAAAAGCCCCGATGTGCTCTATCCCTTTTTGAAGTCTAGTTGAAGGTTTTTTTCTTTTCCTCTTCCCTGCACGTACACCGTTTGTGAAAGAGATACAAGCTGCACTTAAACCCACAGCCCTCGGAGCCATTCCATCAGAGCGCTCTGTGAACTGTTTTCCTGGGGTTCAAACTCTTCATGCTGATTATTGAGTAACCTCCTTCACTAATAAAACCTAGACTCTTTATTTTAGTCAACAAGCCTGTCTGGATTCAAATACCTGTCCCTCTTCCAAGATACTTAACCCTCTCTGTGCCTCAGTTTCCTCATCTGTAAAATGGGAATAATATCCTACTGGTCTCTCTCATTGTGTCAGTATATATATTGCCCAATAAGTGCTAGCTCTTGTTTTCATGGGCCGTGACACCATCGTCGTCATCACCAGAGCTACTTGTTTGACTTTTGGAAACATACTCTAATGCCACCAGCTCAGACTGCATCTTTCTTTGTAGCACTATGCTGATCAGATTACTATTGAGTAGGCTAATAGTAGAAAACCTCTCATACTGTATGTGAGGAAGATGGTTATATATTTTTCTTGACTGTTTCTCTGGAATGGGTTGCCATCTTTACTTGTAAATTTCATTTAAAATTTTCTGTAGTCTGTTTCTTGAATTACAATCTCCAAACAAGTAACAACATTTATGTAACTGAAGTTTAGAATATGCCAACCCACTAACCTAACTCTGGCTTTTGTGCTTTGTTGTAGAGACGGGCAGGAGCGACCCTCAGCGGGGAGGACCTGTCTGCTAGCACATGTCCACTGCTGGAGTCGTGGACAGAGCTTCGGCTTGACTCAGAGGACACTTTATTTTTACTTTAGCACATAGTTTGTATATTTGAAAATAATGTACATTCTTTTACCTTTCAGCTTCTGATTTGATATGCAAAGGGCTAAGATATTTTATTCTTAAAGAGACTTTTTGATTAGTCTTTATATATCAACTGAAATATATCGTTAGGATGAATATGTTGTTTCAGACCATTGGGGAGGGGACGACCAGGAAGGCCTCCCCTGTAAAGGGCAGTGGTGGCTCTGAGTACTAGACAGCTACCACGGCGCTGTAGGATTGAAGCGAACTCTGCTTCTCCAGGGTGCTTTTAGACTAGTTGAAGTGGAGTTGTGTAATTAAATGCAATAATTGATCACGTGAATTTCCCTAGAGGAAGGACTTTGTGAGTACATTAAACTTATAAATGAGGTGAGCGAAGTCTGCAGCTTTCCTGCACCTCTGTATTGCATAGAGAGATTTCACAACCTGAGAACACTTTTTAATTATTGTTTTCTATTGGGAATTATGAGAAAAGCATTAGATGACTTTAGGATTCCCATATTTCCCTTTTATTACCTAATTTCTTGTGACATCTTGAAGAGGAGGCAAATTTGTCCATTTTTTCTAGAAATAAAAAAGCTAAGATTCTGTATTGCAATGAGTATGAATTTCTTCATTGCCTTGTTAAGGAAATCGAGTAGGCAGACTGATTTTTTGGTAAATGATGAATATATTGGTTCCAACTGCAACTTTACAATTAAAACGGTGATAGATGGAGAATTTTGATTATTGTAACAAAATAAATAAGTAACCAGTTTTCTTGAGTAACTTTAAAGGAAACTTACTGACCGTGACCTTGTTTAATCATCTGTCTTCTTTAAAAACTCGCTTGGTGTTCTTAGTTGTAGGTGAAAGGAGCAGGCTAATGGAGATCTCGTGCAGACTGAGTTTTATATAAAGTGATTAAATAAACACTCTCACTCTGTTCTCTCACTTCTAGGAGGTGGGAGTCAAGGATGATGAAGGAGGTATTTTTTTAGAACTTGAAACTGTAGTCTTTGTAACTTCTAAACTAGTTACTGTGTATGTCTTTATATTGTGGGTCAAAATGATTATTGAGAAAAATAGAGTTTTAAAATTTTTAAAAATGTATTCTTATAGCTGTATCGAAGATAGAAAGCTTATCTATCTATAGCTTATTTTCTTCAGTTTGCCTCACTTTGATTCCAGCCACTCGTAGTGAAATTACTTGGTAAGCAAATAGTTTTACTGAAGTCAACTCTGTGGCCAGACTCAATTTGAGGAGCTACTGAAATAGAAAATTTGTCTTACTGTGAGCTCTTATTTTAACAGACAGCTTCAAAGTAGGTTTCCATAATAGCCGTTATGCTTGGAATCAGCCTTCTGTGGTTTATTGTGAACAGGAAAATATGTCCTTGATTCTATACTAAGTAGATTGTTTGCACTTTGTATTTGAAGAAACATACCAGCAAGAAATGCTTTAATCAATTCTTCCCAGTAGCCAATGAAACTGACTTTTAAAAAGAATACTGTGACAGATGAAGGAAGTGTGATTTCTTAATCTTGATCAGCAGCTAACAAATACAGCTTTCCTTAATTCAGAAGTTTGAACACTAAATTATGAATAGAAGAGATTGGAAGAATTGTAGTAGCCTCATCTCTAGAAACACACATCTTTAATAGCAGATAGAGAAGTTAGCAAGAGAAGAGACAACTCTTCAGTACTTCAAAAGGAAAAAGTTCCCTTTGTTAGGTTTTTTGTAGATGGAAGTAAGCATAAAGAAGGATCAAATGTTAACCAGAATTTTTGCTGAAACATAAAGTTGATAAAATGTGGGGATTATAGGGAATGTAAATGAAGAAAGGATACTAAATCTGAGAGGTTTAGGGAAGGGTTAGTTATATTATTTATGGCAGTAATCATTTTCCTTCAACAATTGTCATAAAGGCCATTTACTCACAAACAATAGAGAAACAGTATTTTTTAGCTCACAGCCGCAGCAGCGTGCGCAAGGCCGCGCGTCCGTGGGTGTGGAGCTCTCCTCGGCCCGTGGCCGCCTGCGCGCTGTGGCCAGAAGAGCGGACGGTCTGGAGCGGGGCAGACGCGCAGCACCCTGGCAGGTAACCGTTCCTGCGCGCCGGCTTCCGGGGACCTTGAGTGTGCGCAGCCTTTCCTGAAAGATTGCTCCCTGTGGTTACTGGGGAATGATGACAGTAAAAGGCCGAATTGCAGTGTCCTCCAGCAGTTTGCTCTCTTGTGGGGTACACGATGACAAAATCTCCTGAAGCGAACCACTGGTCTGACCTCAGTAACCGCAACTTGGAAGCCCCGTACCTTGAGCAGCTTTCCAAGAAAGGCATTCCCAAAGAGCGCTCAGATGTTTTAAGGAAAAGCAGTCAGTGAGCCTTCGGACAGTTTTGGGGCTTAAACGAGTAGTAAATAACCTGTCTGCACACTTTGTGATCTCCTTGCTGAGTCAAGGATGCTAGATCATAAAAACAGTCATAGACTTCCATTTGGATCCCATTTGTTCCCATTTAGATGAAATACCCAGTGTAACCAAATTCCTTAGTGAGATAGCTTAGTTTGGCAACAGTGTCTTCACATTAGAGTTTATCTGGGGGCTGGTCTGGTGACGGAGTGGTTAAGTTCGCACGCTCCACTTCTGCAGCCCGGGGGTTACAGGTCCAGATCCCGGGTGCAGACCCAACACTGCTTGTCATCTCACATAAAATAGAGGAAGATTGGCACAGATTTAGCTCAGCGACTATCTTCCTCAAGCGAAAAAAAGGAGCATTGGCAACAGATGTTAGCTCAGGGCCAATCTTCCCCACAAAAAACGTTCATTTGCTCAATGAAGGCTGAGGTTAAATTGGTATGTATATATTAGTAACTAGAATCTGAGGTAATTATACGTTTTACTCAAAAGCAGTTTCTTCGGGCTCAGTGTAAAACTGCTTTGTGATTTTTATGAAGCACAGGATGCTGACCTGAATGAAAGCTAGTTTTGTGGCTTAACCCACGTTGTGCTTCTGTGATGCAACAACCAATGAGGAAAGCCACCTACACCTTTCCCAGTTAATGTAGGTTTTGAAGTTTTAAAAACACTTTAAAGCGATTCATTTTCAAAAATACTAATACATGTATTGCTAGTTACAAGTCAAATTTCTACAATGTCACAATCAGCCATGCAGGTAGAGATTTGCCCTCATTCTAACAGCAAAGTATAAAATAAGTTGTAAATTTTAAAAAGTATTTGCATTATGTTAAAAATAAAAGGTCAGGGGCTGGTCTTGTGGCACAGCGGTTAAGTGCGCATGTTCCGCTTCGGCGGCCCGGGTTTCACTGGTTTGGATCCCGGGTGCAGACATGGCACTGCTTGGCAAGCCATGCTGTGGCAGGCGTCCCATGTATAAAGTAGAGGAAGATGGGCACGGATGTTAGCTCAGGGCCAGTCTTCCTCAGCAAAAGGAGGAGGATTGGCAGCAGATGTTAGCTCAGGGCTGATCTTCCTCAAAAAAGTAAAAGGTCAGTCAGTCCATTCTTTTTGCTGAGTTGTAGGCTTTTGTACTATGGGCTGATGAGAAACCTGGGACGCCAGGACTTCTGAGGGCTGACTGGACACTTATTGAATCCCAGGGTGACACAGGTGCTCTTGGAAGCACCTTAGGGATTTTCCCCATAAGAACAGTAGTGATTGCATAAGAGGAAAGGCAGATCAGATATAAAATGAAATCAGCAAAATGTCTTTAGGTAGAGGCTGGGAAGAGTTTTATCCAGTATGTAAAAAGTTCTTCCCATGCCTTAATTTTCCATACCCTTGAAATGTTATCTTAAAGGGATAACACTCAAAATATTTAAAATAGGTATGTGATCTGTCATTCTCCATGGGAATGTGAATCATTACAAAATGTATATTGAAGTAACTTCTCTGAATTCTACCCTAAGATGTTACTCAGTGCTGTCTTATTTTTAACAGGTGATATGAAGATATTAAAGCTAGAAATTGCAACTAGAAAATCCACAGAATTCAAGATGTATTTTTTAAAACATGACAGTTACCTTGAACTCATGTGATTACACTTAAAAGTTGATTGCAGATACTGAATCCCAGGATTATAGTTTCTTTTATTTCAGGTAAACTTTCTTCTATTTTATGTTTACTGAAGAACCTTTTGCTGGTGTAAATGTAAATCTTGACTTTTTTTTTAAATGAAATGTTCTCTAACTATTCTTTCTAAGCTATTTATTTAAAATAAATTTTGGGGCTGGCCTGGTGGTATACTGGCTGCATTCACACACTCCACTTCAGCAGCTGGGGGTTTACAGGTTCGGATCCCAGGTGTGGACCTGCATACCGACTGCCCATCAAGCCATGCTGTGGCAGTGTCCCACATACAAAATAGAAGAAGATTGGCACATATGTTAGCTCAGTGACAATCTTCCTCAAGCAAAAAGAGGAAGATTGGCAACAGATGTTAGCTCAGGGCCACTCTTCCTCACCAAAAAAACAAAAATAAATTTGAACGTATTTCCTCTTCCAAGTGAATACCAATACCGTGATCTTGAAATAATTAGCAGCAGTCAGCCTCTTTACTAGCAGAGTCCACGTTTGCTAATTTGCTTACTCAGATGTTTCTGTAACCCCAGCATCAGTGTATGTGCACTTCTGCGGTTGTCTGGACACCACCAAGTGGTACAGGTTGTGAGTTGCCTGAAACGTGTTCCCAGTTGAGGTTAAACAAGAGGATGCTCTGCCTTGGTTTCAGTTCTCAAACTGTCAACACCTGTCCTTTTCACCGTTTACTTAGTCACATTTTCTGAAACTTTGTACTTTTTGTTGGTGATTTCAGTTTAAAATGGCCCTTAAGCATAGAGCTTAAGTGTGGTCTAAGCACAAGGCGGCTGTGCTGTGCCTAACAGAGAAGATATGTGTTAGATCAGCTTCGTTCAGCCATGAGTTCCACTGCTGTTGGCCAGTTTAATGGCATCAGCAAATTGGTAGGTCCTGGAGCCCGAGGTTGCGTTGCTTCCAGCAGTGGCAGTGGCTGAAACTTTGCCATTCCGCAAAGTATGTGACTAAGTTCATGTTTCTTTTCCCAGTGCTAATATGCACAACAGTGACGCCCACTTTCAGGTACTGGGAGAAATCAAGGTTGTTGCCATTTTACATGTCTCAAGGCACTCCCCTATTACATCGGCTTGGGTCCTTATTTCCTTTAAGCAGACATATTTATAAATCTCTTACTTTCATAATACCTAAGATATAAAATGTCTTATAAAACTAGGAATACTTCTTTTTCACAAATATTGCAAGACTGTAATATTACAGTATTGCAAGATTGGAACTTGTACTCATCTTAAAACCACTAGGCTTGGGGCCGGCCCCGTGGCCGAGTGGTTAAGGTCGCGCACTCTGCTTCAGTGGCCCAGGGTTTCGTCTGTTCGGATCCTGGGCACGGACATGGCGCCGCTCATCAAGCCATGCTGAGGTGGCGTCCCACATGCCACAAGTAGAAGGACCCACAACTAAAAATATACAACTATGTACTGGGGGGCTTTGGGAGAAAAAGGAAAAATAAAATCTTTAAAAAAAAAAAAAAAACACCACCACTAGGCTTGGTGTCCTTTAACTTTTGCTCTGAGTTGGATTGGAAGGTAATTCCTGTTGAAAGATTTCCCCATAAAGAATATGCTTTGAAAAATACTCAGTAAATGAGGAAGTTTTCATCACATCATCAAATAAAAAAGTACATCAGATAATGAGTTCATAAAAAAGAACTTTAATTTAAGGCACTGTTGTCCAAAGTGAAATGAGGGCTGACAGCCACACGATGCCCCGTACTCTCCTCCTCAGGCAGGTCGCTTGCCCCACCACAGCAGGAGGCACAGACACACTCAGCAAGCAGTTTTACATGACAGTTCCTCAGTGATATGACCTCCCAAAGCACTGTTTTTCCTTAAAACAAAAAAATGACTGTCTTTAATAATAGAACTAATGAACATCTCAAGAGAGGAAAACCAGAAAACTATACCAGCTATTATAGCCTCAAAAAAGGTTTCTAAGAGGCCCAAGAAATGCATTTATTCTGTTGTCAACTAAGTCCTCATAAGAAGACAGGATAAAGTTCCAAGTATGTCCTTGGTTCAAACTGTGCTTAATGAGAAGTTAAGAGCTATGCACATAAATGGGTTCAAGGATCAAACTTCTGTTCGCCACCTGATGATTCAAAACACTCAAGTGACTTCATCTCAAGGGCAATACAAGAAACTCTTAAGAAGGTCTTCATTTACTCGTTAAATACTACTTTTAACATGGGAAGCTTAGGAAAACTGGATTCTTGACTTACCAGAAGCCCCTAACTTGTGTTTTAAACAAAAACAAGCACTTTGCTCTTAAGTGCTAAAGACCTCATCTACTTTTTTTGCAACAACTTTTTTGGGGATAACCATTCTTCCTATGGATAATCATCAGCAAGACACCTAGAAGACCTATTTTTCCAAGTTCTTACCAAAAATTCATCTAAAGGAAAAAGTCATCCAGGAAAGCAAAACTTTGCTTTAAGTAGATAAAGTCACTTTGTTTAAATGCGTTAGACTAAGCAATCCACTCAGGGTTTTAACAGTTTTACAAATGCGATCACAGTACAACTGAACAATGAATGGATGGTTCTGCTGAGGTATTATTTTGACATTTTGGTCTCAGAAGGCGTTTCCCCAGTATCCAATGTCTTCAACAACCGGAAAAGGCCAGCCGCTTCTCGTATCCTACTGAATTCAATACAGAATGCCTGTACTTCTATAAACAAGTCCTGCACATTGATAATTTTATTACGGATCAAGGATTGGAGAAAGACACACACAAGACGCACCAAACGATTCTGAAAAACAAGAAACAAATTTTAGTGTGCTCATTTTCTTGGCAGGTATTTATAAAATTTACAGAAATTTCTATTACTTACCTGCATATATTTATCCTTAATTTGTTCACAAGTAGAGATGCAATTTGATATATAAAGGTGAATGAATTCAGGAGGCAGATCAACAGCTGTAGTCAGTCTGTTTCATAAAGTCAGAAGGTGAGGGCTGTTAATTTATTTGCTAACATTAAAAAACACATAACCATAAAATATAAAATTTCCTTCAGTCAATTTAGTGTAAATTTCTGATACATGATCCAATATTTACCTAGTTTGAAATATACTTACATAAACAAACCTAGGAGCCACACACTTGTCTGAAGGAAGATGTGAGTTTAGTAACTAAACACTACAATATATAACTAAATACTAATATGAGATGTTTGCAAAAAGAGTAATAAGTGAAAAGACTTGGGAAAAAGTCTTACAAAGGCAAGTTACTTAAACTGAAAGCTAAGGAGAGAAGTGTCCCTCATAACTGAGTAAGTAGTAACAGTCTGAGTAAAGTTTGGAATCGGCACGTTCAGGAGCGCGGTGGGGAAGACCTGGCTGGAGTGTAACAAAAGCCATGGCGGCGTATCTGAGTCAGTGCAGAGTCCTGACGGGGGAGGCTGGGGTTTTCCAAAGGCTTCTGTGGAAGGTTTTAAGGGAAAAAAAAGGTGGAGTGGGAAGTCCCTGCTCAGATAAAGGTATGCTACACTAGCTATACGGTATGAACTTCCAAAAGGTAATTCTAAACTTACTTGACTAGGACTTTTTTTCGATAAGGCACTGAGGAGCTGCTGCTCCAAGGAAAGACTGGCATGGGCAGATGTGCGTGTGTCATCCACAAGTCTGTTTCACACTTAAAGGTAACGCACTGTGACAGGTGCTGGGGGGCCGAGGGGAGGGGGGCAGAACTTGTCCTTGAAATTATTCTCTAGAAAGAGTAATATTGATAAAAACATGCAGTTGTTCTTGGACTGAGTGCCAAATGTCTGGTAAGACAATAACCGCTACCAGAATGTCGTTAAGAGGAAGAAGCGAGCACTGAGCGCCCGGGCAGCCCAGGGACTTGAACAGAACGCAGCCCTGAAAGAAGAGCGAGCCCAGCGGAAGGGGAACGGCTTGAAAAAGCAGAGGGCAGAAGTGAAGTGGCACGTTTTCAACAAGCAGCTAACTAGTTTTGCCAGTGACAGAAATAAACTTAAAAACGGCATGCTTCCTCCCTCTCCCACCCCAAAACAGCACTCTCTTATGCACATGCTTGCTAGGCTTGCTTTCACCAGTTGATTAACTTAAAAGACATACGTTTTTTCCCTTAAATATAATTGAACCATCTCCTTTTTTTTTTAAGCATGTTCTTTTTTCTCTTTTTGAAGATTGGCACTGAGCTAATATCTATTGCCAATCTTCCTCTTTTTTTTCTCCCGAAAGCCCCCCAGTACATAGTTGTATATTCTAGTTGCAGGTCCTTCTAGTTGTGCTATATGTGGGACGCCACCTCAGTGTGATGAGCGGTACTAGGTCCACGCCCAGGATCCAAACCGGTGCAACACAGGCCGCCAAAGCAGAGTGCACAAACTTAACCACTCAGCCACAGGGCCGGCCCCAAAAGACATATTCTTTAGTGCAACTCCAAGTAACTTAAAAAAATATAATCTCCAACTTACAAATGAACATTCAAAAAATGTGCTCTAACTGAAATGGAGTTGCCTGGCCCTCAGAATGGATTTCCTCAGTTAGCAAAAGGACATATAATTTAGCACCCAAAACAGAACACAGGAAAGGAAGCCCACAATAAGAAGCCTAAAACTGGGACTACCTCAGGCAAACCTGGACATACGGCCACCCTATAATAAACAGTGTAATACAATAGAAGGCTCCCAAGCCTATTAAATTCATAACTTACCTAAAACGTGTCAGTAAGGAAAATAATATGAAATGGGAAAACACCGTACAGAGCACATCAAGAAGGGAATGCAGGGGGGCCGGCCCCGCGGCCGAGTGGTTAAGTTCATGCTCTCTGCTTTGGCAGCCCAGGGTTTCACCAGTTCGGATCCTGGGTGAGGACACAGCACTGCTTGTCAAGCCATGCTGAGGCGGTCTCACATGCCACAACCAGAAGGACCCACAACTAAAATATACAACTATGTACCGGAGGGCTTTGGGAAGAAGGAAAAATAAAATCTTTAAAAACAAAAAAAGGGAATGCATTGTTTCCTGGACAGTGACAAGAGTCAAGAGACAGAGTCAGGAAGGGTTTGGGAGGGTGGCGCAGCGGTTAAGTGCACACGTTCTGCTTCAGCAGCCTGGGGTTCGCTGGTCGGATCCCGGGTGTGGACATGGCACCACTTGGCAAAAGCCATGCTGTGGCAGACGTCCCACACATAAAGTAGAGGAAGATGGGCACGGATGTTAGCTCAGAACCAGTCTTCCTCAGCAAAAAGAGGAGGACTGGCAGCAGATGTTAGCTCAGGGCTAATCTTACTCAAAAAAACAAAAAGAAAAAGGTTGGGAGAAGAGTCAGGGACTTCTAGGATGACGTTCCCAGAATTCTCTCAGCTCTTAAGACCCATACTTTCCCACGATATGGCCGTTACTCATTAACAAAACAATAATGTAATGTTTGTATTTGTGCAGAGGTAAAGAAGATGTAACTATATATAGAGAAATAAATTTCAGCAATTAAGTTTCATTTATGCTTCTATTAATGCTAAATATTTGAAATCCTATCCTTCAAGTTCCTACTAATGGATGCTAAACTCACATGCAGTGAACACTATAGCTCAGAATATTTATTGAAAGGGTTTTCTCAGGCTAACAGTATCAGGAAAATAAAAATTGTTGCTAGTTTTTCCCTCGTGCCATTTAATCAGGATCTATTACCCCCCCCCCAAGAAACACACACAGATTTGATCAAGTATAGAAACTTACCGATTTACAACTTCCATTGAATGTAAAGACATGTCCATATTGACCAGGACCGAAAAGTACTCAGTGATCTGGCTTGACTGCATTAACTTCAGTAACATTTCTATAGCCACTAGAGGGTTGTTTTCCACCAGGTCAGGAAGCTTGGCTGGAGTGAGGCCAATATGATAAACAAGTTTGGGGTCTTTTTCCAACTCGCCAAGGAGCTAAATACAATCAAATTTTTAAAGAAAGAGAGGTTCTTGAGTCAAATTAGAAATTCTTTTTCTTTCCTACATACAAAAACAAGTATTTTATACTAAAAACCATAAAATGATCTGCATTGAGCCAACTTCATACGTTTTTCCCTCAAACCCATAATCATCATGTCTTGGTATTTTTTAATTTATATTTGAATTGCCAAGATAGTAAAATACAAACACCTTTAAGACAGTTTAGAAATATGCTTGATTCCCCCTGGGCATTAAACCAGGCTCAGTATTGTCTGGTTGGATACATATTGTCTGGGTTGTAACAATACCGTCAAGTCCTTTGTAGGTGGTTTTTTTCTGTCATCCATTATAACCAAAAATAATCTTAATTACCAACTGGTTCTCCCGAAGAGCACAGAGAAGTGAGGAACATCAGGAAGAGCCCCGCCTAGCCCCAGTGGAGAACAGAAGCTCTCACCTGCCGCACCCACCAGTCGGCAGTATTTTACTGGGCAAGTCGCACTCACACTGCGTGATCCAAATGGGTATCCTCAAAAAGTTTTTTTCTGCCAAATAAGTGCTTTTTCTTTTAAATTTTCTATGCTCTTTCCCCTACCTACTTGTACGTACCACACTGGACTATATTTCAGGATGGTCTAGTAAGGTGAACTACGAACACGGCTATTACTTGACCTTGAAAATAATATTTTTGTCACTATCTCCTGACAAGATCTGATGTGAAAGTATGGAAACTGAACACAATTTACCAACCAGAAACCCCCGAGCGGTGTCCTTGCCTTTCCCCTGTGGGGAGTCTTATCGTTGCACAACAGGGACTATTTTGAATCTCAAATCGACCACTAACCAGCTGGGTGATGGGTGCTAGTTTACCTTCCCTGGGCCTCATTCTCCGCCATAAAATGTTTGTGATTCTGCCAACCCTCAGGAGAGTGACTGTCCAACTTACGTGTAACAACATATGTGACATGCCCGGCTAGCACACAGCTGGAGCAGAGTGCAAAGCGAGACCCATCCTACTCTTCTCTCCCTGAGTCAAACGGATCCCAGTGAAAGGTGGTGCGTCTGTAGTCATCATACTTCATGCCCCACCACAGCGGGAGCAGCAGAACGAAGCCTCGGAGATCCAAAAGGCTCTGGATCCCAAAACTTCCTACTGCTGGCTCATGTTGACAGGATCATTTTATTGGTCACTTATCACTATGAAAACCAAAAATAAACACTTGATGGATTGAAGATAAGAAAATCTTTACAATAAATATCTACCTGTGTTTGTTGAGGAGAAGATAAGGGGCTTTTGAAGGCTTTGGCCATTATTCGCTTGATCTCTACACCAGTGCTATTCTTAACGCACATTGATTTATCCCACTGAATCGCGTGGTCAGGCTCTGTCGGGTTTAGCCAAGCCAGCTCGTCCTCACAGATGTGCAGTGGAGGTGGCGGACGAATAAACTCTGGCCGAAAATGGCCTGTAATGAGAGCAGTAATATTTGACTGTGCCCACCTCACACGTTATTTCAGTTAATGAAGTACACCCACACCTCTTTTAACAAGAATAATGTGATAAAACTCTCAGACTTGAAAATGAGAAGCAGAAATGATATACAAAGTCAGGGTTTTATTCAGAATACAAACAAGAAACCAAAGCTATTTTTGGAGAGAGGAAAGAAAAGCATTACCACAACCTGACAACTTTTAATTCAAGCATCATCACCACTTACAGCAAAAGGACACAACTTACTATACTGGTAACAGTCTTTTGATGGGAAAAATGAAATACTTTTTGATCTCACTCATCCTCTTCTTAGTTACCACTATGTTATTCAGAGACCACTATGATTTGTACTAGTTTTACCTTTACATCTTATAATCTTGAAATGGCAGGGGGAAAAAAGTATAATTGACTTTTGACATTCTCAAATGAATCTGGAGACTTTCATAAATCCCTAAATTCACAAACGCCATGTTCATTTTCATACAACAGGAAAATGAAGTGACTCAATACCTCAACTGTTTTATAAAACAAGATTGATCTTTAAGTTATAAACCCACTAAAATAAATGCTGGCTGGGACTTCTGCTGAACAAGTTTCATGCCTCACTTTGGTTTCCACAAAGGGCCTAAAAGGGTTATTCCTAGCAGGGAGACTTGCCCCCACGAAATCTGAGATTAGTCTCTAGTTTATTGAGCATGTCTGTCTCTTGGCTAAGAACCATCCCTTTCTCTTAAACTACACTCTCATCACTTATCATCACCAGAACTAGCATCTGAATCTCTCTTCAGACCATTTACACAAGGAAGCGTTTAACATTTCACAAGAACTACTACTTATGTGATCAAGTTCCCGTGAGGTGGGGATGCCTGGTGGTGCGCTGGACTCACTACCTGATTGAGCTGCTTTTTACAGACCTTTCTGGTAGCCCATGCAAGTCACAGATGTGCCTGAGCAAGTATTAAATAAAAACCATATGTGCCGTGGACCTTCAGGCAAACTTGTGACTGGCTGAGACTTCAAATATTACACCCATTTATGTCAAAGATCTACTGTAAATGGCAGAAAAAGTCACAGTGCAAGTTTTAAACTCATGGTGACACCATATCTGGAAGATATGTGCCTATCCCCACGCAGAGAGCATGCCTTCACCATTAAAACCACACAGAAACCTATAAAACCAAAAGATGCAGCCATGGTATTTCAAGTTCATAGGTGTTTTCTCTGAATTAAAGTAAATTAAGAGCTAGAAGTAAAACTTTACAATGGAGAATGGATTAATAAAGAGGTATAAAACAAAAAGTTGATAAGGTATAAAAATAGACTCATTTCAGTAAAATCAGAGAATATATCTCTTCAGGTAGCTGATGATAGGTATATAATAAAAAACTTGGTATGTAATTTTATTAGAGAAGAAACTTACTGAGCATCTCTACTATGTTCTAGACCCTATACTAGCAAGTTTCTCATTAAATTCAAGTTTAAGCAGCAACAAAAATAACAAGATGTTTCAGAAAACCGAAAAGTCTCAGAGGATGCTGATAAAATAAAACCAAGAGTATAAAATTATATATACCTACTTTCAATAGGTGGCTTTGGTCCACTGACTAAAGCTTCTGTGATCTGAGAGGCAACTGAGCTGTCAAATCCAGAGTTAGAAGAATCCGGGTCTGGGTCACTGAGAATACTAGGGAAGCTAGCCTTACTTTGGGTTGGCAATTCAGACTGGCGTTCTGAAAAAGGTTAAAATAGGAGACATTGTAAAATGGAGGGCACCACAAGGACAGTGAAAAGACAAGCTACTAACTGGGGGAAGCTATCTGCACCACATACAAAAAGGGCCAGATTCAGAATATATATATTTTTTCAAAACTCCTACAAATCAATTTTAAAAAATAGGGAAAAAGTAGGCTAATGACTTCAACAAGCATTTTATTTTTAAAAAAAGCTTAAGTTGCCAATAAACATCTGAAAAGTTGTTCAATCCCATTAGGAACCAGGGAAAAATCAATTAAAACACAAGATTCTATTACATACTCTGCAGAGTGGCAAAAATTAACAAGCTTGACATTATTAAATGCAGAGGGGGTTGGCAGGTAACTTGCACACGCTAATGGGAATGAAAAATACCACAGCAACTTTGGAAAACAATTTGCCATGACCTAGTAAACTTTTACATGTGCTTATGTTTCCATCTAGAAGAAACACTTTCATGTGTTATGTCAGGAGAACATAGAAGAATGTTCACAGCGACATTATGTCCATCAACAATAGCCTGGATAAAGAACTTGGTACTCCACTGTGTGAGTATACCACCACAGCAATGAAAAGCAACCACTACAGTTACATGTCATCAACATGGATTCAGTTCACAAATAACAACAGGAAAAAGTACAAAAAAATAAACACAGTATGATTCTATATATATAAAGTTCAAGAACATGCAAAGTGAAACTCTAGGCATGCACAAGAGGGAGGGCTATAAGATAAATCATGCATGACTACCACAAAAGTCAGGTTAGTGATGGGGGCAGCAATGGGGAGAAACACACAAGGAGCCTCTAAGTCCTGGATACTCCATTTCTTAACAAGGGTGGTGGCTGCTCTTTATTCACTTTATTATAACTCCTTAAAATGCACATGCATGTTTTATAAAGTACCATATTTCAGATTTTGTAATTTTAAAAACACTAGATGGCTAAATTCCTGATTAAAGAGCTACCAAAGTCAATAAAAGACTATGAATCCAATGGAAAAATGGCCAAACATATGAAAGATGCCTTAGACATGTGACAAGATGTTCAGCCTCACTGACTTAACATGAAAAAATGTTAATTAAAATTATCCCAGGGGCCGGCCCGGTGGCGCAGCAGTTAAGTTCGCACGTTCCACTTCTCGGCGGCCTGGGGTTCGCCGGTTCGGATCCCGGGTGCAGACATGGCACCGCTTGGCACGCCATGCTGTGGTAGGCATCACACATATAAAGTAGAGGAAGATGGGCACGGATGTTAGCTCAGGGCCAGGCTTCCTCAGCAAAGAAGAGGAGGACTGGTAGTAGTTAGCTCAGGGCTAATCTTCCTCAAAAAAATAAATAAAATAAAATAATCCCAAGATGCCATTTTTTCATCTCAGGTTGCTGAAATACAAAAAGTCGGAAAACATACTATTGACCAAGATGTAGGAAAAATTTTAAAATTGGTACCTTGTGTGGTAAATTAGCTAGTGTAGGGGTTTGGCAGGACTTTTTAGCGAAACCTCTCAAATAAACATTGTCATTTTGTTAACAGTGTAAAATTCTGCCCCTTATAGTTACTTATGTTTAACTTGTCTGCTTGTTTTTTTAAAGTTAAGAAAACGCAACTGCATCATCCCTAAGTACATGTTTAGTCCCTGGAGCCCACTGTTAAAACATCGGAATTTCAGGCCTCTGCAGAGATGATCTATGCAGCCAGCTCCAGAGAATATTAGTTTTGGTGGGTTTTTTTTTTGCACTTGTGAAAATCAATAGATTGGGACACCTTCGATCTGGCTAGGGGACAGCAAGCAGCAAGCTTAGCCACTCTGCCAAGCTTCTCAATCTAACTCTAGTCACATATTCCTTTCTGAGCTTCTTATACTTTAAAACTTCCTCACAGGCTGACTCAAGTCAGCACAAGTTGAAAAAAGAGGTCAGATATTGAATACAAATTTATTGAATACAAAGCTGGAACCCTCAGAACATACATGGCTTCTGAGTAAGGTGACTGAAATTGCCTATCACCTCTGTAACCCAGTTTTCATATCTCTGGTTAAGGAAATAATCATTTCATTTCTGTTAATAGATTGTATCTGGCACTAGTAGTTAATGAGTACTTTTGTGTACCTGCAATCTTCAAAGTCTTAAAAAGATTTCTCTTGGTTTCAGAAAATAACTATTGTTGTATGGTTAATACCCAGTAGCTAAAAAGTGAGGTTCAGAATGCTCCAAAGAAAACAGTAGTTTACTGGAAGATGTCACCTTCTCTAAGAAGCCAAATGTCACAGGCGCACAAGTCTAAGGATGCGGCACTGTCAAAATTAACACTGCAGCTCCCTTACTCACAAGGTCAAGGGTTCACAAGTCTGGCTCTCTATTTGAATTTCCCTAATGAATCACTCTCAAGTGCTAAGACCCAGGCATCTGTATTTTATTAGAGCAGGTGAGCAAAAGCTGCCTCATCCTATCCTTCAGGACTCAGAACTGCTTCCTCTGACCACCCAGCTCAAGGTCCCTCTAGTATTTTCTGTCACGACAAGCTTTTGCTTCTAGAACACCTATTCACTTGCTTATATGTGTAACACAGAAGGTGCCAAACAATCTTGAAACAGAAGAGCAAAGTGGAGGTCTCACCCTTCCTGATTTCAAAACTTAGTACAAAGCTACCATAATCAAAAGTGTGGTACTGGCCTAAAAGACAGACATATAGACCAGTGATATAGGATAGAGCCTAGAAAAGACACCCTCTCACATACGGTCAAATGATTTTCAACCAGGGTACCAAGAGAACATTGTTTTGGCTATTCAGGGTCCTTGAGATTCCATATGAATTTTATGATGGGTTTTTCTATTTCTGCAAAACACATTGTTGGGATTTTGATAGGAATTGCACTCAATCTGTAAATCACTTTGAATAGAACTGACATCAGGAAAGTGGTTTTTCTTGGTGAGGAAAATTGGCCCTTAGCTAACTTCTGTTGCCAATCTTCCTCTTTTTGCTTGAGGAAGATTGTCCCTGACTTAACACCTATGCCAATCTTCTTCTATTTTGTATGTGGGATGCCACCACAGCATGGCCTGATGAGCAGTATGTAGGTCCCCGCCCAGGATCCAAACCTGTGAACCCCGGGCTGCCTCAGTGGAGTGCATGAACTTAACCAGTACACTACCAGGGCAGTCCCAGGAAAATTTTCTTAAACTAAATTTTGTCCAGCATTCTTTTTATATTGGAAAAGCAATCAATTCAAGAGAAAACTCAAAATGAATTTATATGCCATACTGGCAAGGATCCAGTACTGAAGCTACGTTTTTCATGGAAGATACTAACCTTTTAGCAGTGACAAAGACCTTCCTTTTAAGTGAAGTACTTCAAGAAAAAAAGGCCTAAGTACCACACAAGCATGCCCAAACCACTGACTCCTCCTTACCAGCCAAGGCTAGCTGAAGCCCACTGATGTCCACAGACTGGCCCATGTTTCCGACGTCCATTAAGGCAATCTGTCGAGGGGTCTTTTTGAAGAGTTCTCTTGGGGGTGCCAGCATCAGCTGGGAAAGAAAAAACTTTTCTGGTGGAGTTATAGGAGGTAAAAATCCTGTAAACAAAAATGTATAATGATTTCTCCGATGGTTATTTTTAAAAATTAAATTGAATCTGGTAAAATTAGCATTTGCTACTTGCCACCTCAACTCACATATTTTTAAAGACAAAATTATAATTAAGTGTTAGTTAACCAAATATATACATTTATGAAAATGTAATTAATAGGTCATTTGAAATTCTATGATTTGTGGCAATATAATTGAAACTTAAAGGTTTTGTAACTATTAAGAATTTTGTTTTCTAACATGCCGCAATTCCTGCAAAGGTTAAAGCTTACATATGCAAGCAAGAACAAACAAAACCACAGCACTCAGAAATGCTTTTCTTTCTTCTCTGCTGCTACCAGCAACTGTGAAGTTGAATAGACAAGGAAGCAATCACTAGGGCCGGCCCAGTGGCGCAGCAGTTAAGTGCGCACGCTCCACTTCTGCAGGCCAGGGGTTCGCCGGTTTGGATCCTGGGTGCGGACATGGCACCGCCTGGCACGCCATGCTGTGGCAGGCGTCCCACATATAAAGCAGAGGAAGATGGGCACAGATGTTAGCTCAGGGCCAGCCTTCCTCAGCAAAAAGAGGAGGACTGGCAGCAGATGTTAGCTCAGGACTGATCTTCCTCAAAAAACTTAAATAAAGGGCCACACCCTTCCCAACCCACCCCCACCTCTAATCAACATCCACCAAAAACATCACGCCCTCTGAGAATCTCTCCAGCTACACAGGTGGACGTTCCTCTGTGCCCCCGAGCATTCTGTGACACCTACTACATACAGCCCTTTACCACACTGTGCCCTGACTATGTTTCCGTCCCCAACGACACCGCAAGCTTCTTGAGAGCTGGGAAGCATCTTATTTACCTCCAGATGCATTCTCAACTCTGGCTCTGCTTCAGAATCATCTGAAAAACTTTTTTTTTTTTAAGATTAGCACCTGAGCTAACAACTGTTGCCAATCTTTTTTTTTTCCTGCTTTTTCTCCCCAAATCCCCACAGCACACAGTTGTATATTTTAGTTGTGGGTCCTTCCAGTTGTGGCATGTGGGACGCCGCCTCAGCATGGCCTGACGAGTGGTGCCATGTCCGCGCCCAGGATCCGAACAGGGGAAACCCAGGGACACCGAAGCAGAGCACGCAAACTTAACCACTCGGCCACAGGGCCGGCCCCCTGCAAAACTTTTTAAAAATATACTCACTATATGCTCAGACTACACATGCTGTATTATAAGCCTTGGCATTGATACTCCCTGATGTGTATTTCACTACCATCCCTACCTACTGTAATAAAAGTAATGATGATAATGGGTAACACTTATCACAGATACTTTTGTTCCTCATAACTGCTCTACAAGCTAGGAATTATCATCTGCATTTTACAGAGGAAGAAACTGAGGCACAAACAGGTAAAAGAACCAATGCGTGGATTCTCTCCGCATGCAGTCTATGGTCTAGATCTGGGTTAGACTCACTGCATCTGAGAACATTGTATAAGTCATAGTTCCTTTACCTAACCCACCCTTCGGAATTCGAAGGACCCTCTGACTAAATCCCACACTGTCCCATCCTCTGCTAAGGGCACCCCAGGGTGGTGGGTTTTTGTTTCTTTCCTTCTCCCCACAGCCCCCCAGTACATAATTGTACATTCTAGTTGTAGGTCCTTCTAGTTGTGGCATGTGGGACGCCGCCTCAGCATGGCCTGACCAGCAGTGCTAGGTCCGCGCCCAGGATCCGAACCGGTGAAACCCTGGGTGGGGCCGTCCATGTCCCCTGCCCCCAGGAGTGGGTTTTGACCACTCATAACTGTTGCATTCCCTTTCTGGGCATTCTCAAACTTCCTGAAAGCCAGGTTCAGTACTTGTACCTTAAAAGCAACACAAAGACTGCCCCTTAGATAAGAGCAGTGCAGAAAACCAACCGGAAGATGCTTTAGATGAAGAAGGGGTGCCAAGGCAAGACAACGGCTAGCTTATAATGCAGAAGCTCTCCTGAGCTGCAAAACACTTCCTGGTACTACCTCAAAATCCGCTGCCTTAACCCCTGACTCCTTTATAGCAGCCCCTCCTCACAGAATCATCTGCCCCTTTTCCCACTCGTTAGGTCCTGTAAGATCATGCTGTTCCCACCTCTACCAGCTTCCCCCTTGATCCCTGTCTGTGACTTACAGGTCCCCTTATCCCTCCTCACTATCCCCTCTGTGACCGTCTCCTCTCCTGGCTACGAATCTTCTCCTAAAGTCAAGTCTCATAAAGCATCTCTTGCTTGAATTTAAAAGAAAGAAAAAAGGCAGCCTCGCGTGGAACCCACTGATCTGATCTTACCAGTGTCGCACAGTATACATTTTACGTCACGTCCAGTCGTCACGCGTCTTCTGCTCGAGGCCGTGAACGAGACTACCTCTATCCCCTGCCCCCATCACATCATCCAAAGACACCCAACAGACCAACGAAGGTAGCTGCAAAGTCCTTAAACGCTATTTAACGCGTATTTCCGTCCAAGTTCTTCGGGTTCTGAATAACGACTTCTACTTACTCGTCTGAGACTGAAAACCAGGGGCAGATCAGTATGGCATTAGCAGCAATTTTACACACCTCAGACGAGCTTTATAAGAAAGAACTGTATTTGAAGTACTAGAAACGTCAAGGCCCACACTGAGCTGCAAGATTCGACGGCCTGTAGTGTTGAGAGCAATAATTTTCGGTGCCATGAATTTATAATTAAGCCCCCGCTTCTCCATATTTTACAGTTAGGGGGGATAACTTCAAAAGGAGGCAGTTTCACTTGCGGGCGAATTCCCAGAAGCGCAGGTGGAAAAGTGATGACCCCACCGACCCCCAACGCACACCCGGCCGCGGCGGGCGGAGCGCCCCCGGCGTACCTGAGAGCGGGGGCCGGTCGGGCTCCTGGCCGCCGCGGGCGGGCGGCGCGGGGTTGAGCAGGTGCGCGAAGCTGGCGGCGAAGGGGTTGGCGGCGAGCGGCTCGGTGCGGTACATCTCCCAGAGCAGGTAGAGCGCCGTGAGGCGCTGCGCCGCGCTGGGCAGCAGGTCGGGCTGCTGCAGCAGCATGACGAGCACCGAGCCCAGGCGGAAGTGGTCAGCCTTGCTGAAGTAGTGGTGGAAGGCGGTGGACAGGCCCTCGAAGGTGCTGCCGCCGCCCGCCTCCTCCGAGATGATGCTCAGCAGGCTCGAGAGCTCCTTCGGCGTCAGGCTCATCCTGCCCGCTGGGCCCCCCGGGCCTCCACTCCCTGGCCCGGGGCCGCCTGCTCCGCCTCTGCCGCCGCCGCCCGAGCCGGAGCCCCCCGGGCCGCTCCTCGACGTCGACGCCGCCGCTTCCCGAGCCCCCCTTTGCTCCCCGGCGGTGAGAAGCCGGCCAGACGCCGCGCTCGCACCGCCGCCGGGCATCAACCTCGTTCGACTGTCCTGCTTCCCGGCCGGAGTGGCCCTGGCGCCGGCTCGCGCCGTCGCCGCGGCCGTAAAGCGCGCTGTTACACGACAGCGTCGCAAACAAAACACGCCGGGAAGCCAGATGACCGCGGAAGAGAAGGGCAGCGCGGAGCGAAAGCGAGGCCGGGAGAGCTAGGCCAGGGAGAGGATCCCGCCACGCTGAGTGGGCGGGGGAAGCTCCGGACATCGGGGCGGGGCCTGCGGGAGGGGCGGAGCTGGCCGGCTGGGCTTCTACCGCGCGCTGCGAGAGGCCGGCGCGAAGGTCTGGCGCTCGGGTGGGGTCCGCCCCTGGGCGAGCAGAAGCGAAGCGCTTAGGAGTCCCCAGGGCGCTACCTAGTACCAGACGATCCCAATAAATGTGGGCTTTATTATTGTCTGGAAAAAATGCATCTTGAATTCTAAATAGCTCCCTTAATATAACGTACGTGACTACGGTAAAATTTGTTTAAATGCAAATAACTGAAGACGCCACGCTTTCTCATAACCAAAGTTAATTTCCAGTCTTACAATCCTTTTTGCAGTAATGCAATCTTATTGCACATGAGTTTTTGTACACGGTTATTTTTAACAAGATTTCCGGAAAATGTTTCCGATAAATGTTCATTTACAAAATTGTCGCGCAACTTTTTCTTTAGCCTGCCCTAGGGCGCTGATTCTGGGCATTGGCTGCGCGTTGGCAGCCTCTGAGGAGCCTTTAAAAATACTAGTGCCTGGCCCCAGCCCCAGAGATGATGACTCCAGTATTAGAAAACAAAAAACAGAAACACTTTCCCAGGGGACGCGAATGCGCACTCGGGGCTGAGAACCGCCGAGTGCCGGCTCCTCCCTAGACCGCCGGAAACCTGGGGGATTTCACCAGCGATTCCCAGGAGGCAAGTCTGGGAATTCTGGTCTGCGCTAAACAATGCTAGCAGCTCAAGAATCTTTAGTTAGGGGCCAGCCCGACACAGCCGTTAAATTCACACTTTCCGCTTCGCAGCCCGGGTTCCCGGGTTTCCGGTGCGGACATGGCACCGCTTGGCAAGCCATGCTGTGGCAGGCATCTCACATATAAAGTAGAGGAAGATGGGCACGGATGTTAGCTCAGGGCCACTCTTCCTCTGCAAAAAGAGGAGGGTTGGCAGCAGATGTTAGCTCAGGGCTAATCTTCCTCAAAAAAAAAAAATCATTAGTTAAGCGCCGCCTTAATTCTAAAGTAAAATTGAAGGAAGGGAAATTGCCGGGTCACGGGGTATGCAGGTTCTGAAGGCTTCTTCAATTACTGCTAGGTTGCCCTCTAGAAAGGGCCTGCCAGTTAACATTCCTGACGGCAGCAAATATAATTTGCTGACCCTTAGACTCTGGGGAAACCGATTCGAATTAACTTGAAAGTACTCTCATTTTATTTTTTTACTATAGTAAAAAAAAAATCTTTGTTGTATTTGAACTGTCAAAGTACAAAAATTCAACTGAGTAAATTTAAAGATCTGATTGGTTTTTTTCGGTGATTCATGAATCAGGCAGCATCTCATCTAGCAAGTAGAAAGGAGCTGGACAAAATTGAAGGGTTTTGTAGGCAGAAAGAGGATGGGATGAAGAAGTTAAGAGTTTCAGGCAAGGATTATTTCAGGCAAGGTTACTGACAAGAAATTTTCACATATTGAGGTATAGGGGGTAGCTGTTCCGGTTCAAAACTGATTCGGCTTGAACTAAAGAAAGAAGTCTGACATGGCCTATCAAACATAGATTGTACATGGCTTTAACTATTAAAGAATGCACTGTCTTAAGGTAAGAATGCAGACTTGCCCTCCCAATGCTATTTTCCTGTGGGTAACACCTGTGTTCATCCCTTTCCCCTCTTCGGGGTCATGTTGACCTTGCTAAGTTACAACTGAATACCTCTTTGAAACTTTGATGAGGGTATACTGAGAGCGTTTAATGTTCTTTGTTCGAAGAAGATACAAGACTGTACTGAAAACCATGCTTCTCCGGAACACTTTTTTCCTTTTTGGACGCTGCCTTAGCAGATTGTAATCCTCACTCTGGCTCAAGTAAAATTCACCTTATCTCTCTTATCTGTAGAATGGTTATTGGCTATTTTGTGTCAACATCATCTTCCCTTAGGGGAAGGCAAGGGGTCGCATCAGGTAGATTATCTTGCTAGTGTTGATCAGAAAATTCCAGACCAATTGATTTATTTCCGCTCCTGGGAGAGGCTGAAACTGCAGTTAGGTTAGGTATTAAGCCTTGGCAGTGCTTAGCACAAGTGCCTCCATTTTGGGTCTATTTCTTTTTAGCAGAGCCGTTTTACATTGTGGGGTCTATTTGTTATAGCAATTAGCCTACATGCATAGGTTTTACTTTGTTTTAAAAGATGTTTCAAAATATTTGAGCATTATATATTACCCCCACTCCCCAAAAAGGACTAAATGCTTTTCTTTCTGTAGGAGTATTTTCAAAATTAAGATGATATCCAGGGGCCGGCCCATGGTTCAGCGGTTAATTTTGCACATTCTGCTTCAGCAGCCCAGGGTTCAATGGTTCAGATCCCGGGTGTGGACCTACCCACCACTTATCAAGCCATGCTGTGGCAGGCGTCCCACATATAAGGTAGAGGAAGATGGGCACAGATGTTAGCTCAGGGCCAGTCTTCCTCAGCAAAAAGAGGAGGATTGGCAGCAGATGTTAGCTCAAGGCTAATCTTACACACACACACACAAAATGATATCCAAAGTTCCTACATGTTCCCCAAAAACAACTCTCAGGCCTTGCATTGGTTTCCTGGTAACAAATAACTGTTACTGAACCCGGGTCGTTTTTGCCCATGGCCCGGAAAACCAATCACCGAGAGGATGAGACTGCAGCAGAGAGAGGATTTTAATCACAAGGCAGCCAAGTGAGGAAGCGAGAGAATGAGCCTCAAGTTCCCCAAAAGTGGGGGTTCAGGGATATTTATGGGGTAGAGGAGCAAGGTGGTCTGAAGTATGGAGATAGATGATTGGAGGTGAGGAGAGGTGAGGTAACTGAGGATTTGTGCAAGCCTAGTCAGATTTCATGTCTCTTCATAGGAGGCATGTTCACAAAATGGTGGCATTAGCATGTGATCTGAGGCTGGAGTTTTTAGCTTCTTGACGTGAAAAGGTCACTTACTGGACACCTGCGCAGGCCCACTTGATGGGTTGGTGGTCTCAACCGGCCTGAACTGGACAGGGAGTCTTAAGTCCTGAAAAACAGTTCAACCATTGTTACCATGGTGACCCAGGCGCCAGGGAGATGTTATCTTTAGGAACCTAGCGGGAGTCAGACACCATATTGCCCAAGCAGCACAGTTACCAATGGGCTGGAGAACAACTGAAAGCTGTAATTAGTAATTGCAAAAAAAGAACTTTGGCTACTAGCTACCTAATGATCAATGGCTAACTGTTTGCCCGTTTCATAACCACGACGTCACCTTCCCTGGGTGGTTTAGCATAACAGAAATTTGTTCTCTCACAGTTCCTGAAGCTAAAAGTCAGAAATGAAGGTGTCTGGGTCTGGCCCAGTGGCGCAGCAGTTAAGTGCACACATTCTGCTTTAGTGGCACGGGGTTCGCCGGTTCGGATGCCAGGTGTGGACATGGCACCTCTTGGCAAGCCATGCTGTAAAGTAGAGAAAGATGGGCACGGATGTTAGCTCAGGGCCAGTCTTCCTCAGCCAAAAGAGGAGGATTGGCAGCAGATGTTAGCTCAGGGCTAATCTTCCTCAACAAGAAAAAAAAAGAAATGAAGGTGTCAGCAGAGCCCTGCTCCCTCTAAAGGCTCCGGGGAAGAATCCTTCCTCGTCTCCTAGCTTCTGGTGGTTGCCAGCAGTCTCTGGCACCCCTTGGATTATATAGCTGCACCATTCTGATCTCTGCCTCTCCAGTCACATGGCCTTCTTCCCTGTGAAGCAGGGGTACCTGAGGGGTACTGTAGCTATTCAATAAGAACATGATTGCCTTTTGACCTTGTTGCCAACACAGACATGGATGAATCTTGTCAACTTGCTGTTTTTTGGTTTAACTTGAGGGATGACTTGAGTCTCGAGGATTTGTCAGTTTGTTTTGCAGAAGAAATAGAATGCCTTCAGGGAGATTATGATCACCAGATGGCCGGCCCCTGATACTGGCTCAACACAAGGTTGACATAAGGGAAGCCATGTTGTAGAAAAGAAACCATATTGTAACTTTGAATGACCTCCTATTAACTAACCCAGTTGGAAAGGCATCCTCCAGGAGATATACATGCTCTGTAGATTTTACGGACCCTCCCAGCTGAGAGAAGTTGGTAACTTTGTTCTTTTGAGTTCTTAGGAGTGTGATGATCCCCCAGGGAGAGTCTATGCTGATAGCCATCCCATTGATGACATCTGAAAGATCTGGGTATAGGGTGTTGCTCAGGTCTCTGATGCACATCCAGTAAAACACAAGATTATCAGGACCTAAAACCAGATGTCTGCCTCACCTGAAGACCAGATGCCTCCCCCACCCAGAGACCAGCCTCCTATATAACTGGCCTGTAGTCTTGGTTCTGTAAGATGGTTCTTTCGGACGTTAGTCGGCCATCTTCCCCTTTGCTAGCAAGCTGTAATAAAACCGTTTCTCTCCTACCAGCTTGCCTCTCAACTATTGGCATGTCTTGAGACGGGCAGATGACTCCCCTTGGGTGGTAACACCCCCAGCAGCCATTGCATATTGCCCAGCGGCTTATTGAGAGTGACGCCTTTGTTTCTCCGAAGTTCCTCCTGCCAAGCCCCTTAGCTCTATAAAAACTCCCCACTTTTTGCTCTGATTAAAGCAGATTTGAGCAAACCCAAGTTCCCACCTTCTTGTCCTGGCCAACTTGAATGGGGCCTTTCTCCATCTCCAAGCACCCATGTCTCAGTGTATGGCTTGCTGCGCATCGGGTGCACAAATTTGAGATTAAGAGGTTTGGTATCACCTGTGTGTCTGTGTTTCACATGGCCTTCTTATAAGGACTCCAGTCCTTGGATTTAGGACCCACCTACTCCAGGATGACCTCAGCTTAACTAATTACATCTGCAAAGACCCCGTTTCCAAATAAGGTCACATTCTGAGGTTCCAGGTGGACATGAATTTTGGGGAGACGTGGTTCAACTTAGTAGAGGCCCTAAGCTCTCCTGAGCATATGTGTTGGTTCTCCTCCACACTCCCCTCATCTCTGCCCTTCAACTCTCCACCAGCATTTGGGCATTTAACAGATATGGTTTGAGCACCTATTCTGTGCCAGACAGTGTTATAGGCCTTGTTCAAAGGCAGCGACCAAGAGATCCAGCCCTGCCCTCACAACACTTGGAGGGGCTTGGTGGCCTCTTGGTCAGCCCCCCAGTCACTATCAGTGCAGTCTAGAACCCCCACTGGAGCCTCGCTTCATCCTGATAATTGAGTTCACCATTAATCGAAACATCCCATTGAAACTATTTTAAATTCTTTCTAAAATGGACCACACTCTTATTTCCCTCTCTTTTTAGAATGAGTGCACAGACATAAGCTAACCTTGCTATTGTTATAACTGTATTATGCTCTGACACACTAATGACAGGGCCAATGAGGCATAGAGAACTACTTGCCCCACACACAGTGTCCTCCAATTGCTATAGTTTTTTATTTCTTGTGTCTGTCTGTTATAATTTTCCTATTTCTGCTGGGTTGTTGTTACTCTCCCATGAGAGTAAACCTTGCAGCTGGGGTTCAAACAAGAGGATGCAGTGAGAGCGTGTGTGGTTGCTGGAAACTTGATCTCGTGATGCTGATTTAGAAAGTTTCCTGATCGTTTGCTGCTTCCTTGCTGAGATGCAGGTAGCTGAGGTTGATGCATATTTGGCATTCATATCTGAGCTAAAATCTGGCTGGGAGTTTGCTTTACATTCTTTTGTCATCCTTTTGTAAAAATCCTTACACTTCTCTTCCACCACTCTCTTTCCTGGGCTTTATGGCAAGGGATTTCCCTTTGAAAGGTAGTTTGAAGTCTGTTTCGGTTTGCTAGGGCTGCCGTAACAAAGTACCACGGTGTGGCTTAAACGACAGTGATTTATTTCTCATAGTTCTGGAGGCTAGAAGTCCAAGATCAAGGTGTCAGCAGCGTCTGTTTCTTCTGAGACCTCTCTCCTTCGCTTACAGATGGCTGTCTTCTCCCTGTATTTTCACACGGTCTTTTCTCTGTCTATCTGTGTCTTAATCTCTTCCTATAAGGACACCAATAACAGGATAGGAGGGCCCATTCTGACGACTTCATTTTAACTCAATTACTTCTTAATTATTCTATACAAATACAGTCACATTCTAACTGGGGTTAGAACTCAACATAGGAATTTGGTGGAGGGGGCAATGAGGACCACAACTCAACCCACAACAAAGAGTGAGCAGTAACTTTGGTAGGAGGCGAGGAAATGTTCCAGTCTCTCAATTGGCTGCAAGAATTCCAGGAAGCTCAAAACCAAAGGGGGACAAGTGAACAGGCTGCTCCTAGCAAAGTCACACACAGGGAAAAGATGGCCGTGTGATGGCAGAGACAGAGATTGGAGTGACGCTGCCACAGCCGAGGAACACCTGGAGCCACCAGCACCTGGAGAGGCGAGGAAGGATCCTTACCTAGAGTCCAAGTGCACGACCCTGCCAGTGCCTTGATTGCAGACTGCCAGCCTCCAAAATTGTGAGACAATAGATTTCTGGGTTTTTTTTTAAGCCACGCAGTTTGTAGTATAACCAACACAGTAGTCCATGAGTGAGTCTACAGGGATTTATTTACCCCTTCTGTTGTTGATGGGCATTTAGGTGGTTTCTGGTTTGGGGTATAATGAATAGAGCAGCTATGAACATTCAAGTGAATCTCTTTTTGCACATATAGGCACTGATTTTTTTTTTTTTTTTTTTTTTTGAGGAAGACCAGCCCTGAGCTAACATCCGTGCCCACCTTCCTCTACTTTATATGTGGGACGCCTGCCACAACATGACTTGGAGAGGTGCCATGTCTGCACCCGGGACCCGAACCGGGGGACCCCAGGCCACGAAAGCTGCACGTGCGCACTTAACTGCTGCACCACTGGGCTGGCCCCTAGGCACTGATTTTGATACCGAACCTCTTCACCTCAAGTTCTTGTGCCCAATGCCCAGCAAGCCAACCACTGAGACATCAGTGCTTGGAGATGGAGACAGATTAATTCAAATTGGCCAAAATGAGTAGGCAGGAGGCTGGATTTCCTCAAATCTGGCTCCCCAAGAGCAGAAAGCAGGAGTTTTTATAGAGCTAAGGGACTCGGCAGGAGGAGCTTCAGGGAGACAAGGGGTCACTCCTGATAAGCCCCTGGGCAATCTGACTTCTGGGCTTCAGTGGCAGCTGAGGGCCTGCCATTGTCATTTGGTGATTGCAACCTCCCCAAAGGCATTCTCTTTCTTCTGCAAAACAAGCCCACAAACACAAATCCTGAGACCCCCTGAATCACTCCTCAAGTTAAACAGGAGAAGCAGCAAATTGGTTTGATATCTATACTACCCCTGAGGTACCTGGCTTCAATTTTTCTTGGCTATATACCCAGGAGTAGAATTATGGGTCACAGGTAATTCATAGAAATTCAGTAAATTCAGCTTCAGTAAATTCTGCCAAACGGTTTTCCAAAGTGTTTGTACTGTCGATGAAAATAATCCATAACCAATCTATAAATGAAAATTTGAGCGAGTTTATTCTGAGCTTAAATCTGAGGATTATAACCCGGGGCCTTTCTTCCCGAAGGAAGAAAGGGCACCAAAGAAGTGGGATGCACAGACTGGTTATATAGCCCCAGAGAGGATGTTTCACATAGGATTGAAATGTCCCTTTTACAATAGTCGCGAGACTGCTCTGTGGGCACAGCGATTGATGGAAACAGCAGGCAGGTCTTCTGTCTCAGTGAACACAGCAGGGTGGCAGTCTGTTGTCTCCAGCTGAGTGGTCACAGGTGAGCTGGGTGGTCAAAGGTGAGTGCAGCAATCAGTTCCTAGCCTAAGGAAAAATGCTTATCCCTAAGGAAATGCTAATGTGGGGGGAAGTTGCACCTTTATCTCAAGGGCCTTTGTTCTGGCCATAGGAAATGTCTAAGCAGATATGCAATGCGTGCTCAATAGCCACAGTCAGGCCCTTTTGGAAAAAACAAAGTCAGGCTGAATTAGGTTTATACCAAATGGCTTCCTCATATACTCCAATATATCCTATTGCTTGCCGTTTTTATTTGTCAGTACCAACTTTTATTTCCCTCAGCAGTGTATGACATAGTCACCAACTGTGATATGGCGATTTATAATAAGAAATATGTATTTGTCCCACTCCTCATTCCTGATACAGAGCTAGTTAAACCCCAGGAATTCACCCACACTGGAGTTTTGTATTTTTGTTTTTTGTTTTTGTTTTCTGCTGAGGAAGATTCATCCTGAGCTAACATTTGTGCCAGTCTTCCTCTACTTTGTATGTGGGTCACCACCACAGCATGGCTAATGAGTGGTGTAGGTCCACTCCTGGGATTCGAACCTGTGAACCCAGGCCACCAAAGCAGAGTGCACCAAACTTAACCACCACATCACAGGGCTGGCCCCCTGGAGTTTATGTTAATGAATTAACTTTTGGAAAGCTCCTAAGGATGGAGCTGCTTGCCAGGGAAACCAACCATGAGATCAGAGGGTTGGAACTTTCCGTCCCTACCCCCAATGTCAGGGGAGGGGAGAGCAACTAGAGGTTGACCTAATCACCAAAGGCCAGTGATTTAATCAATCATGTCTGCATAATGAAGCCTCCCTAAAAACCCTAAAGGACGGATGTTGGAGAGCTTCCAGGTGGGTGCACACATGGAAATGCTGGAAGGGTGACACTTCTGGAGAGGGCATGCAAGCTCTGCGCCCCTTTCTGTCTACTTTGCCCTAGGCATCTCTTCCATCTGGCTGTTCATTTGTACCCTTTGAAATATTCTTTGTAATAAATCAGCAATAACTAGTAAACTGTTTTCCTGGGTTCTGTGACTCATCCTAACAAATTATTGAACCCAAAGAGGGGGTCCTAGGATCTCCAATTTATAGCCAGTTGGTCAGAAGCCCAGATGACAACCAAGACTTGTGATTGGTGTGTGAAGTACACAGGGGTTGGGGGCAGTCGTATGGGACTGAGCCCTTAACCTGTGTGGTCTGATGCTAACTCCAGGAAGATAGTGTCAGAATTGATTTAAATTGTAGGACGTCAGGTGATGTCTGCCAGAGAGATGGAGAATTGCTTGGTGTGGGGAAAATGTACACATTTGGAGCACAGAGGTATTCAGTGAGTAGTGCACAGAGGAAGGAGGTTTTCCTTACACCAACAGTCAATACTTTCCTTTTTCTTTTTAGTCTTTCCAGTTGGTACGTAGCAGAATCGCATTGTGCTCTTAATTTTCACTCTTCTGATAACTAAGGAAGTTCAGCACTTCTTCAGATGCTATGAATGGGAGTTTCCAGACTCCCACTGAAGTCTTCTGCCCACTTTTGTATTCAGCTGTCTGATTTTTTCTTACGGATTTGTAGGAGCTCTTTATGTAGTCTATACATGAGTCCCCTGTCACATACAGATATTGTGAATATTTTCTCCCACTGTGTGATTGCTTTTTACTCTATTAATGGTTTCTTATGACTAAGTTCCTGATTTCTTGCAGCCGAATTTGTTGTGGCCAACACCTACAGGACTTTATGTTTGTAACAGGGCATAAAACCCAGGCACTTCAGAAGGTCTGGGACCGCCTCAGTCTTGAGTGTGAGTCCAAGCAATGCCGAGCGTGTGTACTTGCTGACTTCTGCAGCTACGTACCTTAACATCAGGGGAGATGAGGTGGAGGGGGCTGCATATGTTGATGGACTCATCTTTCCTGGCTTGTAACCTTTGCTTGCTGTAATCCTCCAGCATAGCTTGCCTTCAGTGAAGCATGTTGCAGTAACTTCCATGAGCTGAACCACAAATCTTAACCCCTTAGTTCCAATTTCCCCTTTCTAGGTCCAAGTGGATCTCTTAGGCTTACAAAGGAGATGTGCAATTCTGTTGAGAACCATTGTCTTCTCCAAGCAGAGATGGCGTGCTGGTTCCTGGTCCTGTCGACTCCACTGGCCGAGGACCCACTGGAGTTGGCCAGCTTCTCACAGGTTTGGCCACCTGGTCAGTTTCCCCAGCTGGCTCCAGGTCCTGGCAGGTCAGAGCTTATTGCAGTTCCCTGGGCTAGAGCTATCAATGTGTCCCATGATGAGGGTGGGGCTGTTTATAACACTGAACACGCGGTGGTAAGACAGTAGCATCTTTAGCCAAAATTTGTCAATTGTTAATACTAGATGGAATGTCAGTATTTCAGAGATCTTTGTACTATGTGAATGAGGCGCCTTTAGGATTTAATTTTTATTCCTGAAGTTAGCTGATTAATACCACTAATGTTACAACAAGGGTCCCAAATCGGTCGATTTAATTTAAACTACTGGTCAATCCTGAAGATGGAGCTCTCAGCTGGTTGTTGTCATTGGTGGGCTCAGCTTGTCAGTGGTATGCACATCCATGTCACTCACTTGTCCTCTCAGATCTGAGCTTTTTTGATTCTCTCACTTTTCCTTCTTTTCTTCCAGAGATTGGCGTCTCTGACATAGCCAACAAAAATCCAGAGAAAGCACAGATCAGAGCACACACAGGCCTCCTGGCCATCGTTGTACCAAGCGTGTCTGCAAGATTTTGCCTCCAGTCATGCTGGTCACAATGGGCAGCACAATACCAAGATTACTCTAGATCATACAAACCCAACTAAATGCATCTCAGACATAACAGGGCTCATTAGCTTGTCCTGTGAGTATTGAATTGGCTTTTGCAGAAAGCAAGATACACATTTATTATTCAGCCTGTAATTTAGGAAAACCTCTTATGGTAATCTTTAAATGGCTGGTGGGGCTATATACATATATACACCTTTTGGAAAAGTAATTTGGTAATATGCATTAAGAGTCTGAAAAACATTAATGTCCTTTGTCTAAATTATTCCACTTCTGAAAGTCTATCTTAAAGAAAACAGAATCAGGAAACCCTTTTTGGACAAGATATTCAGCAGCATTTATTTTCATCAGCAAGACCTAAATGTCCAAAAATAAGGGACCTGCTAGGAAATGTACAGCATCTCTACCACTGGGAATATTATGCAGTCATTGTATATGTTGTTTACCAACCATTTAAAATTATGAGATAAATCCATACATGGAATACTACTCAGCAATTAAAAATGAATGAAAAATCGATGTATGTGACAACTTGGATGCATCTCAAGGGAATGATGCTGGCTGAAAAAAGCCAGTCTCAAAAGGTCACATACTTATGAGTCCATTTATATAACATTCTTGAAATAAAATTTTAGAGATGGAAAATAGATCAATGGCTTCCAGAGAGTAGGGATAGTAGGGGGCAGAGAGGTGGGTGTGACTCTAAAAGGGTAGCATGAGGGAGCTTTGTGATGATGGAGCAGTTCTGTATCTTATCTGTGATGGTGCCTGCACAGAGGTACACGTGATAAAATCGCATAGAACTATACACACATGTTGCAACATTGCTTGTTTCCTCATTGTGAGTGTGTATTATAGTTACCCAAGATGTTGTCATTGAGGGAAACTGGGTGAAGAGTACATGGGAACTCTACACTTTTTTGCAATTTCCCGTGAATCTGCCATTATTTCAAAATGAAAAATTAAAAAAAAATATAGCAACAGTCCTATGACATAATGCTAAAGCAAAATAATTATGATATATATGTGTGTGTGTATGTGTATACATACACACACACCTATATACTTAAAGTTGTAAACAGTAATTGTCTTTAGATGGATACCTTTTTTTCTTTTTACATTCATGTGACTTCCAAATAAATATTATTTTTAGGATGGAAAAAAAATTATTTATTTATTTTGCTGAGGAAGATTAGCACCAAGCTAACATCTGTGCCAATCTTCCTCCACTTTAGACATGGGGGAACCCCACAGCATGGCTGACAAGCGGTGTATGTCCTCGACTGGGATCCAAACCTGTGAATCTGGGCCACAGAAGCAGATCGCGCCAAACTTAACCACTATGCCTGGGGCCGGCCCCCAAAAAGTTTCTTGAAAGAGGGAGAGCATCCATCGTAAGCCTATGATTGGAGATTGTTCTTTTTCACTCAGACATCTGCCCATACATATGTTCTTTCTGAGGTCTCCCCATTTCCCAAACTGAAAGGAATACCAGCTGTGCCTTCTCCTTTGTTCTGCCTCCTGAGACACCGGCCTGCTCCTGTCTAGGTTGTTGACAGCAGCTTCACTCCACTTTCCACGTGGAACACTCTGAAACACGAGGCAAAACAATGTAAGTCTCCCCGTGGTGCTGTCCCATAGCCCCGCGGTTAGTTTGTTTCTTATCCCTCCCAGGTGGTTCTTTCAGAAAAACTGGGAGAGGCAAAAAGAGGGAGGCAGCTTCAGTGAAGACACTTGGTTTTCTGGCCACAGTCACCTCCAGTGACTATGTCAGCATCAGAAAGCTCTTTCCGCTTCTCTGATTCTCCCCAAAGCCCTTCGATGTTCCGCATGTAGTCATCAATCCTTTGGGATTTCTTCTCAAATCAGGGCTCTCAAACGAGGACTAACCCCATCAGAACAGTAGTAAGCTAGGGAGGTGAGCATGAGCTTCAGAACCAGGCTTGCATGGTCTGCGACCTGGACGCAGCTCAGCCAACACCTGCCAAACCCCAACTGCGTGCCCTGTGCCACTAGCTGGTGATACATCGTGCAGGGGACCCAGTCCCTGCCCTTGAGGAGGAGCCTTCAGGCTAGAGGAGGAGGAGCTCAGTGTTCTTCCCCTACTTTGTAGCTTTGGTCAAGCTGTTGACATGTCTGACCCTCAATTTCTTCTTCTGGGTGACAGAGAAAATCCACAGGGAAGGGAGCTGTTCTCCTGGGCTCCCCGGCCTCATCTTACCTATCTTGAGAAAGAGCTTCTTGAAAAGAGTTAATTTTTGTTTGTGGACTTTTAAGTATAAAACTGGCTGTACTGTTGACCTTCTTCAATAAAACTTTTATTTTAGCCTTTAGATTACCTCAACATGAGACATCTGACATGAAATTAATTTCAAGTATTTCTAAATCCTTCCAATGAGAAAGACCAGACCTATGAATGTAGATTCTTTTTTTTTAAGAATTTTTTTTTTTGAGAAAAATTAGCCCTGAGCTAACTGCTGCCAATCCTTCTCTTTTTGCTGAGGAAGACTGGCCCTGAGCTCACATCCGTGCCCATCTTCCTCTACTTTATACGTGGGACGCCTACCACAGAATGGCTTTTGCCAAGTGGTGCCATGTCCGCACCCAGGATCCGAAATGGTGAACCTCAGGCCACCAAGAAGCGGATCGTGCGAACTTAACTGCTGTGCCACCAGGCTGGCCCTGAACGTAGATATTTTTGAAGACCCCTTCCATTCACGCAGCAATAACGATCCTGCTGATGTGAACTGGGAGTGCCATTTAGTTCATTAGTGGCAATAACAGAATTGAAAACAGCTATAAATTGCGAATTGTGAGTTATGAGCTCATAAGGGGAAACAAATGAAAAACTGAGTGGTTATTGTTTTCATTTCCCTACCGAAGATAATTTTGAACTCTTCGACTGCCTTTGTCTTCATTTAATTGTGTTGGAACTCATTCAGCATGACCAAAGGTAACTTAGTAAGAGCTACAGTGCGAGCCCTTTGGCATTTGCAGTTTACTGGGAAACTACACCATCTCAGTTTATTGGAAAGAGAACATAAGGAAAACAGACTTAGACCCATGTCCACGGTCATGTGGTGTCATAGTTAGGGACATGGGACCTGAAGCCAGCTGGCACGATCTGAGTCCCCACTCCAGTTACCAGCTTTGAGAACTGAGATCCGAGTCAGTTTCCTCATTTCTGAGTGACAGGTCTAATAGTACCAACGTCAGAGCTTCGTTGTGAACAAGATAATGACTCTAAAGGCTTGGCACAGTGCCTAGCACACAAAACCTGGGTTCTTGTGATATTTAAAATCGTGTCCGTCCAGGCCCTGGGGTTTGTAGACTGCCCAGCGTCTCCATCTCCTGACCACTGCCTCGAGGTCCAAGGACTTCCAGAGTTCCCTGAAATAGACCAGCAGTTCTCAGGAATCCTTTATACTCTTAAAAGTTACTGAGGACCTCAAAGAGTTTTCGTTGATATGGGTTATATCCATCAAGATCTGTCATATTAAAAATTAAAACTGATAAAATGTTAAAATATTTATTGACTTAAAAATAATAATGAAAATTACTATATTCTCCCAAATAAAACACGTTTTGTGAGAAGAGTAACACTATGTTTTCACAAGTGTCTTTAATGTCCAGCTTAATGGAAGAGAGCTTGATTCTCACATCAGCTCCTGGATTTAATCTGTTGGACTCTTGTTGTTTTGGTCGATGGATATGAAGACAATGACTCAGATACGTGGTTGAAAAGCAAGCAGTATTTTAATAGCCTTTTTACACAGTTGTGGCTATTCTTCTTTGATACAGCACCAAAATTGTTGCACAAAAAAAGTTGTAGTTTCTTAAAGGTTCTTTATGATGTAGAATCTGAAACCATATGAAAGAATTTTCAATTTGTTACATTAAAATCCATTGGGCCTAGGGCTGGCCCAGTGGCGCAGCAAAGTTGGCACGTTCCACTTCAGTGGCCTGGGGTTCACTGGTTCGGATCCTGGGTGTGCACACGGCACCACTCATCAAGCCATGCTGTAGCAGGCGTCCCACATATAAAATAGAGGAAGATGGGCACAGTTGTTAGCTCAGGGCCAATCTTCCTCAGCAAAAAGAGGAGGATTGGAGGTAGATGTTCACTCAGGGCTAATCTTCCTAAAAAAAAAAATCCACTGATCCATCCTGCACATTGTGTAGATCTTTTACCATGGATGATTTTTGGATCATCATACATTAACTCTTTGGAAAATATTATTCACTGCAATATGCAGATCTTCCAAATGTTGGTTATAAACATTTCATGATACAATGTAAAAAATTGCATTCATCAGTATCATCACTGGTCTCATGAGAAAAGTATTTTAAGCGTTGAGAAGCTGTGAAGCTCACAGTGGCAAATGCAGTTTTCCAAAATTCTAATTTTCACATGAATGTTTAAATTTTATCATTGGCAACAAATAGTATCAGTAGATTTCCTTGAAGTGACAGGCTCACTTCGTTTGTTTTCAAGAAAATGTGGCCAAGTACCTAAAGCTGAAGAGCCATCATTTATCTGATGGTCATCCTTTCAAGTAAAAATGGTGTCCCATGAAATAAGTGGCTTTATTCAGCTCATAACTCAAACAATCGCAAAGTGCTTCTCTCTGAGACCGCTATGGATGCAGCAGGAGTGCTGTCTGCGTACTTCCCAGTGTGTCAGATAGAATATTAATAGGATATTAAAAATTTAATCGAATGTTAAAAAAGCATGTGCTCAAGGGATGACTTTTAATAAAATTAATAATGTCTACTGCTTCATCAAGGACATTCTTAAGTGCTACTGGCTTTTACTCCTTTTCTCCTGTGGGTACATACAGTGAAGAATATGATTGCCAGAACGACTTAGGGCTGCTGCCTTGATTCATGCTAAGCACCAGCAATTTTGCCCAGCCTGGGGATTACACATCAGTGCAAATGTCAACGCAGTAAAAAGGGCAAATAATGTCTTCCTTTTATTGTGAAAATAGTTTTGACCTCACTGACCGAGGGTCAGAAATACCTCCCAAGGTTCCACGGACCACACTTTGAGAACTGCTGCCTTAGACCAGGGATCAGCAACGTTTTTCTGTAAAGAGCCAGACAGTAAATATTTTAGGCTTTGCAGGCCATATAATCTCTATCAGGACTGCTCAACTCTGCTGTTGTAGTGTGAAAGTGGCCACAGGCAGTATGTAAATGAAGGGGTGTGGCTGTGTGCCAATAAAACTTGATTTACAAAAAGAGGCAGATTTGGCCCAGGTAGTAACTTACTGACCTCTGCTTTAGACAATCCAAACTGTTTATGGGCTTTTAAATCACAAGATGTCCATTAACCAATCAAATCAGGACACAACAAAATTCACCCCACCGTTCCTGACTCACACAACCTCTTCCATGCACCTTCATTATAAGACATTCCCTACTCAGTTTTAGTCTCTGTGCCCGTCCTAACATTGCTCTCAGAGTTTCTCCGGTCAAAGTCACAATAGGAAACAGATGTCACACTCAAATTATACAACTCTAGGGGGGTTTGGATGAGATGGGGAAATCACAAAGGATATTGCAATAACCCAGGGCTGGTAGAGTGGAGCAGTTACCACCTCTAACCCCAAAGAGACGAATGGGGGAGGGATTGTCAGAACCTGGAAGGAAAGAGTCATGTAGGATTAGTGACCTAGGGAAATAAATACCCTAAATACCCTACTCTTCTGCCCATTCAGATCTCTTGCTGGAGCAGCCCAATGGCAAAACCCAACTGGAAGCCAGAAGCCTAGGGAGCCTGTTGGCATGGTTCACGGGAGGTTGTACCCAGCCTCCTGCGGTGGAGGGCAGGGTATAGAAATGTGGAGAGTGACTCTGGGCAGCAGATGGAAGATATGTGGCTCAGTGATGTCCTGTAATTGCCTGTGGACTGGCTGTATCCTCACCTAGACTGCCCATCGTGAAGTCAGGTGCACGCCCTTCTTCACCTCTGGATCCACAGCTCTTACCCAGTGCCTGGTCCACTACAGGCTTCAATAAAGGTCTGCTGACAAAAAATGCACGAGAGTCCCCATGTTGTGACCAGGAGGCCCTCCAGAGCCAAGAAGCCCTCGCTCATCTATAACTTGATCATTTGAACCTGCTAACACTTCCAGCCCCGACCTGCTGTTGCTGCTGCTGAGCCAGTGCTGAGCGGACCAGACGCCCAGCCCCTTCTCCAAACTTAGCACAACTTGTCCAAATAAAGAGCCTAGTACCTAGAGATGTGACGAGATATTTCTGAATGTAAGTATAGAATCCTTCCTCAAACATAGGATCCCCGCAGCACCTAAGACTAGCAGTGTTTTTCAGATATTCTTTTAGCAGCAGAGGTTTCCCTCCTGTAAAAAAATCCTGTGGAAAACACCACTATGTAAACCAGACTAAAGGAGAGCCATTCTGGTTGAAGTGAGGGTGCCCAGAGTACCGCTCACTTTGCCTCTCCTGGACTAACCCTCCGGGTGTCCTGGAGGCGCCTCCCACAGGCTCAGAGAAATATGAGTTGAAACCCACTACCTTTGGGAAGAAATGAAGGACTGATGTTGCAAGTGAACCTAGGAAAACCCTTATAGCTTTTTCAAGTCCATAAAAATAACATTTAAAAAACAGTACTCAAAATAATCCAAGACATTTATATCACATAGAGAAATACTATTTGTTTTCATTTGCCATTTCTTCCTTCCTAGAACATCATCTGGATATCTCATATCTTCTATCCTTTCTTAAAATTTTTAAAACATTAAAAAATGTTTATTTTTACAATTTTTAAAAGTACTAATTTTTCTTTTCTCTACCCTCTTTTTAATTTGTTGAAACATTAATTTTTATTTTAGCAGATTGACAGCTGCACCAGAGATCAAGTAGTTCTAACAGGCCTATAACGAGGAAACAGCGTCCCCTGGCCCCCTCTTCCCCACAAGTTCTTCCCAGAGACAACCACTTTCAACTCTTTTAGTTGCTTTTTCTGGTATTTACTAACATCTTATCTCACCTAGATAAGACGTTTATACTGCCCTTTTTTTATCTATTACTTTTAGTAATAAATAAGAGGTGGCTGGCTGGCAATGCCCTGTGTTGCCACCCATTGTTGCTGGGAGAAGCAGGTGCTCTGCATGGCTCCATGGGAGAGACAGCTGGAAGCTTGCACCTGCTGTCTCCTGGACATGGCCCTGTATGCCTTTTTCCTTAGCTGATTTTAATCTGTATCCTTTCTGTGTGATAAACCATAACTGTGAGGATAACAGTGTCGGGGATCAGAATTGGCCACCACAAAATGTGTCTCTTTGCCTTGATTATTGTTAAGAACAAAAGACTCTGAAAGAAACCTTCCCCCAACTGCCTAAAAGAATTTAAGACAGAAGGCCTGTTCCAGCAAGGCGCTAATACCATAAGATAACATTGTCTGTAGCCAGCCCAGCAAACACTTGTTTATCAAACATTTGCTTTTCCATCTCCATGTGAATTGCCTTCCTCCCCTTTGAAGTCCCAAACCACTGCCCCCCAACATCCTCCTTTGCCTTTAGCTGAAGATGGTATTTAAAGTGGCAACTCGCCATTCTGGCGAGTTACTCAGCTTTCCTGGGTTTCTCCCATGTATACGTGTTATAAAGCTTTGTTTGTTTTTCTCATCTTGTTCTGTCTCATGTCCATTTAATTCTTAGGCCAGCCAGAAGGACCTAGAGGGTAGAAGTGTCTTCCTCCCCTACAACAGCTTTTCTGAGTTCTGCGAGTCCTTCTAGCAAATCACTGAACCTGAGAGTGGTCTTGGAGACCTCTGAACTGCAGTGGGTTTTTTTAAAGATTTTATTTTTCCTTTTTCTCCCCAGAGCCCCTGGTACATAGTTGTATATTTTTAGTTGTGTGTCCTTCTAGTTGTGGCATGTGGGACGCCACCTCAGCATGGCCTGATGAGCGGTGCCATGTCTGTGCCCCCGGATCCTAACTGGCGAAACCCTGGGCCGCCGAATCGGAGCACACGAACTTAACCACTTGGCCATGGGGCCAGCACCCTGCAGTGGTTTTTTTTTAGGTTAAAATTTAATAAAAACAGAATACTCAGCTTTAATAAACAATTAACATGTATCTAACTGCTACTTGTAGAAACAATCTTGAATATGATACCCTTTAGAGAAATCTGATGGAAAGGCCTCAGTTTTAAGATAAATGGGAGCATGTTACTAGTATTTTAGGCTTACGGATTATTTACTAGCTTGCTTAAAAGCCCCGTGGCTTCTTGGTGTGGTTAGAATAAAATCCCAACTCCTTTCCCTAGTTTACAAAGTCCAAGTCTTTGAACAGTTGGTCACTTGTCCCTGCGCCTCCACGCTCTGTTCCCCTTGGCCTTTGTTCTGTAGACAGGCCAATTCATGCCAGCCTGGGACCTTTGCTCTGGCTCTTTCCGCCAGCAGAAGAGCTGCCTCCTTCTTGTCTTTTCTTCCTCAGCTTCTCCCCAGAGATTTCTCTGACCCCGAGGAAAGCAGCCATCCCCCCAGTCTCCATCCCTTTACCCTCTTTTCATTCTCTGCCCAGTCCTCATCCCTGCCAGACGGGTTCTTGATGTTGTATGCATTCATTCACGTCTTTCTTCTCTAGATGGAATATACGTTCCATGAGAACAGAGCTCTTGAATGTCTTCATGACTTTACTTTCCTAGGACCTAGAAGAATGCGTGGCATATAATATGTGCTCAATAAATATTTGCTGAGTGAATGAAGGGATGAATGCCTGATCTGGGATCATAGGATTTTAGGCGTTAAACATTTCTCTCATTCGTTTAAGGATGGTGATTCTGTCTCAGCTTTGCATTAGAACCACCTGAGGAGCTTTTTAAAAGTCCTGATGCCCAGGCCGCACCTAAGACCAATTAAATTGGAATCTCTGGGGGTGGGGCCCAGATATCAGTAGTTTTAAAAGCTCCTGGAGCATGTCCGAGGCTGAGTCTGAGAGGCTGCTCCCAAAGATTGCATATGTCGTTACCACTAGATGGCATTAGAAACTGTTCAGATGTCACCAGCCCGCGCCTTCATGCCCAGGCCCCTAGCTAATGACGATCCCATTATTTCACTTCCTTTATTTTACAATTAAGCAACAACAGAAGATGAACTGTAATTAACTGTTACGTAATTACTTCCAATATAAACACCTGATGTGTTTTATACACACATCTGATGAAACACATATAAATCTATGGTATATGGAATTATTTTTCTGAATGAATTTTACCTATTTCTAATCACTTTCCCTTAAAAAAAAAAAAACACTTTAGGCATACAAAAAATTATACACATTACCACATTAAGCACCTGTATGCCCATTACCCAGGCTAAGAGATCAAAGATACAAACACAATTGTGATCCCCTGGATATACTTCTCCTCTTCTGGACTCTTCTTCAGAAATCTTCTCTGCCCCCTCCCCCTAAATTGGTCATGCATGAAGCTCCCACCAGCTTCCGTGGCTTTTCTTCTGAGCCATCAATATCCTCCCTCATATACACATTTTTCCCCATCCCCAGATAGGCAAAGAAAAAGGCCTGATGGAACACTCAGCAAACTGTGGGTGCTGGGGAGAACTTACATGGTGTCTATAATAAGCTTCTGTATTGTCTGAAAGTTTCACAAGTGGCATGTCTACTATTTCAATTTTTAAATAATTTCCTATTAAGTCTTGTCTCTCCCTAGCATTTGACTAGTTCTAATCTTCCTATATGGAAAATGACAGGAGGAGCCAGAGGAAGGCAGAGCGTCTCAGTACTTCCTGGAGAGCACTCTCTGGGGCTCAGGGTTCCCCAGTCAGAGGAGGTCTAACTCCATCTCTCTTGCTCTCCTTCCCTTCCTCACTCTGGGGATGAAGGCCATCCCTATGCTGACTCGTTTGCAACAATGATGGGGGTTACTGCTGTGGGGGACTGGTCTTGGCCAGCCAAGATATGTCTCTCTGGCATGAGGATTATTTGAGGCTGATTGCTTTTGATAAACTGGGACAGGGAAGGAGGCTCTGAGGAGTGGAACTTGCTTGCCTTTTGTTAAGAGACATTTACATTGTAAAGGAAATCTCCTTCTGTAAAGGTCCCTCCCTCTCTGTACCAGGAAGAAGAAAGGGGATGACCTTCTCTCTAGAAACTCTTAATCAATACCAAAGGCAAGGACTTAAATCTGCATAATAATTTTATTCCTGTTTCTGGTAACCTCCTGTAACTGACTCCCCTCACCCCCAACATCCTCCTTTGTCGTTAGCTGAAGATGATATTTAAGATGGGGGCTTCAGCCATTTTGGCGAGTTGCTCAGCTTGCCTGAGCCTCTCCCATGTATACATGCTATAAAGCTTTGTTTAATTTTCTCTTGCTATTCTGTCTCATGTGAATTTAATTCGTTCTCCGGTCAGACGAACCCAGAGAGGGTAGAGGAAATGTCTTCCTCCCCTACACTGCCTTCAAGTAGAGAAAATTTTAAGTTGCAGAATTCCTTTTAACAGAAGAATGTACCAAATGTAATAGAGACCAGTCCACCAGCCTTCAAAATACAGAAAACTAGAGCAGAACAAGTTCCACTAAAGTTCCTGACAGCAACTCAGAGTGCGGGCACTGCAGTCTGGTGTTGGCTCAGCTCATTACTGACTTTGCATCTAGTGGAGACCCTGCTCCTGAGCTCAGGTGCAAGGGAGACCTTGAACACACCATTTCCAAGCTGCAGAGCCTGGTGAATGGTAAACTGTTTTACTCAAGTTTCCCCTGGGAGAGCATCACCTAGTCAAGCCCTGTGAGGAGTCTGAGATTTTACCTGACAAGTTAGCCTGCACAGTTTCATGGCTGCTCGTGGAGGAGACTCCTGGGTCAGAGAAGAAGGAATGTTTATTACTCACAGCAATAGGAGCAGCCAGAGAAGCAGCATTTGTGCTAGTTTCCAGAGCTCCAGCTCCCAGGGTGACACCGAGAAGGCCAGGTGACACCTGCACCATAGTGGGTCATGTTGCAGGAGAAGGACCCAGAGCTTGTGGAATCCACATCTCTTATAGTGGGCGGCAAGCATATTTGACCTTCGTTGCAGAGAGGGACATCTTTAGTCACGCCCACCCTTTGCCCCAGGCTGTTCATTATACTCAGATCCTTGGAAAGATGATCCAGAACAAAGGCAGTCAGTGCCTTGCTCTGCAAGACCCAGGGAGAATTGTCTCTCAACATACTGACTGCTAAACAAAAATACCCACCATTATTAGTTCTGAATCGTGTAGGGGAGCAGAGTTTGCTACCCCAAAATGTGTCTCTTTGGCCTGATTATTTTAAAGACCAAAGACTCAGGGAGAAACTTTGACCTTCCCCCTAACTACCTAAAAGAGTTTAAGATAAAAGGCCTGTTGCAGGAAGGAGCTATCACGATAGATAACTATAGGATAATATGAACTATGTGTGGTAGACAGGGAGGAACCTAGCAAGGCCCATTTGATCAAAGTCCTCCCCATGTCCCCTTGTCTCTGCATGGCCTGGCAAACAACTGTTTACCAAACATTAGCTTTTCTATCTCCATATGAATTGCATTCCTCCCCTTTGAAGTCCCACACCACCACCCCCAACATCCTCCTTTGTCTTGAGCTGAAGATCTATTTAAGGTGAGAGCTTTGGCCATTTGGGGAGTTACTGAGTTTTCCTGTGTCTCTCCCACGTATACAAGTTATTAAATTTGTTTGGTTTTCTCCTGTTGTTCTGTCTCATGTCAATCTAATTCTTAGGCCAGCCAGAAGGACCTAGAGGGCAGAGGAATTGTCTTCCTCCCATACAATTGTATGTGTTTTAACTTAAATGGGATACTTAGGAAAACGAATCTCACATAAAATTCAGCTCCCCTGTATTTCCTTACTAGGCTACTTAGCCTCAAAGCAAAGTAAAAACTAAATTTCACTTTAGACATTCTGAGAGTGTTTTCTCCAGGCTGAGCCCTTCTGGGAGAGAAGTAGTAAGTAAATTACATTTCCCTAACCAGACAGGAGATTTTCATTTCTTGCTACTTTGCTACTAGAAAGGAGAAAAAGAAATCTTAGCAAATGTGCTTAATAGAAAAACTATTAAATATGAATTTATATTTACCTTGTGACTAGGAAATTATTACCTCTTGATGAATTTCTCCTTTCCTGCCTTCCTATGGGGGTGGCCAGCTATGGGTGAAGCTTTGTTCTTTTGAGCAGGTTCTGGATGGGCATGCAAATGAGCAGAGGTGCAGAGAGAGCCTGCAGGGGAAGCGCAGAGTGTGTGGAAAGGGGGAGGGCCGCTGACGAGGAGGGTTGGGGGCGGGAGGCAGGGTGGGAGAAGAGACATATGGCTGCCCCAGGAAGTGGAACCTTGGGAGAGAGGAGTCACAGCGGAATTTTCTAATGTTTTCTGGTGTGATGTTGGTGGAACCTTTTCCATTTCCTCTCCATGAAACTTTATTCACATTATTTGGCGATGCTTTTCAGTGGGTTTGGGGTTTTAAAAGTTATGGCTGTACAACTTTGGCCTTGGGGTGTAGGGTGACAGAAGAGCCAGCCTGGGAAGCCCAGTCAGATTTGGGTTGCAATATTACTTTTTAACCCCTAAACGAATCCTTCTGGTTTACCTGTGCAGTAATTGGGAAAAACCAGGTTGCTGAGCAGACACTTTGGAGAAGACCTCTCTGCCTCAGGTAAGGAAATAATCAACTGCAATGAAGGAGAGGCTATTTGGGAAATATTTATAAGACAAAAGAGAAGCATCTGGAAGGCCATCCTTCTTCCTTCCTCACAGCTGCCCTCTGTAGAGAAAGGATGCCCTGCACACTGACCAGAGCCGCGTATGGGTGTGTTTCTCAATACTCCTTTTTCGATCCTTTCTCACATTGAGTGTGCTCAAGACCCATCACCACTTCTTGGAAACTCTTGCTTCTACTAGCTTTGGGACCACTGATTACATAAGCAATGAAATAACAATTGTTAGTATCTTGTGTCTGCTTGTGTCCAGCAGTGTCTTCATAGTTTACGTGCATTACCACGTTTAATCTTCACAACCACTCCAGTAGATAGATACTAAAATGTTTCTCATTTTCAGTTGAGTAGACTGAGCCTTGGAGACAGAAAAGACTGCTCCAGTTGCTCAGAAGTGGAGCCAGGAGAGAAACAGCCCTGTCTCTGACATCAGAGCTGGAGCACTGGGCAGTGAGGGATGGGGATGCTAAGAGAGAAAAAGAAATACGAGCACACAGAGGGCAATAGGATGGCCACCATGCTGGAGTGCCCACTGTGCGTGAGGGCTTAGCGGAACCATTTCCAGGCCTCACTACAGTCCTGGGCACAGTGGAGGAAGTGGGCCCTGCTCGGGGTAAGGAACTTGTACAGGGTCACAGAGCAGCAGAGCCAGGTTTTGGCTCTAAAGTGGGTGCTCTTTGCCGGGTACCACACAGCTCCAAAACAAGCTTTGCCTTGGGGCTCGTCCCTCTGCAGCCACCTCTGTCGGGCAGGACCTAGGCTGGTCTTGGCAGCAGCCCAGGGCACCGGGCAGGCTGACCCACCTCGGACGGGCTGCACCAGGCCTGCTCCCCACCCAGAAGACCCTCCCAAGTACCTCACATTGCAGGCACACACAGCACCTTTTCTGACCCTTTTTATCATCTGTTCCTCGCTTTCTTTTTCATCGCCACCTACACAGTACCTCTCCTTCTCCTCTGCAACACCACTTGATGTTGAAAAGCCATAATGGCATCATATGCACTCAGGAGGGAGTTATTGATTTTTTGTGTAAAATATTAACACGTCTTTCAGGCTATTTATGTCCTTAAACCGCAGAGATGCACCAACCACACCAAGACCTAGTTTTCTTTCTGGGAAAACATCAAATATTTACCACTAGCATTATTTTTTTTTTCTCTCCTCATTTTTTCTGCATGTCAGGACTCTAAGTAATAACAGCCATAGGTTGGCCGTGTTAATGCATTGGCTGTGTCAGGTCTTCAGGGTTCCATCTGGTCTGATGGCACACAGAGCCATATTCTCACATTAGTATCCCACTGACCTGATTTTCAGTGGAGCAATCTAAAGTCATTGACTCAATTGCTCCTGTCAAATTTTGTCTCTGATGGAATGAAAATGCAAGATCTTTTTGGCATGTGATCTTTCAAATGATCCCCTGTTTTTTGTAGAAGTACACATGATTGATAGCGATATAAGCACAGGGTCAGAGTAGGCTCTGTTTTCCCGGGCTCCACAAGGAGGGCCAGGCTCTGAGGCACGATGGAGCCTCACCATCGGGAGGTGGTCCAGGAGGGAAGGCCATGATACTCTTGGGGGCTTCCTCATACGCTGTCAGTCAACATGGATGCCTATTCTGAAGCTGTGTAAGGCAGTCGAGCAGTGTTTCCGAATCATGTGTGGCAGGTACCACACTACGCGTCACCAAACCCTTTCCTCCTAAGTGCACAGTGAGACCACGTTGCACCTAGAGAGATGAGACTATTCTGGCCAGGGGAGTGTCTAGGACCAGCCCATAAAAACCTCCCAGCCTCACGCCTCCGTTCTCTCTCTCCCTTCCCTGGCTGTTTTGGAGGCCATGTGTTCCATATGGTACGACTATGGCAGAAGGGCCCTGGCACCCACGCTGCACTCTGAATTGAAAGTTGATAGACTTTCATTGCGTTAGGTCACTAAGATAGCCTGTCTTTTCCTGCCCGTTCAACTGTGAAGTCAAGTTTCTTGTTTATAATAGTCAAGTTTCTTGTTAGTAATAGTTTCTTGCTCAAATAATTTGAGAAGCTTTGGTTTACACTTATTTATTTATTGCAGAACTTCTCAGAGACGTTATTATTCTAACACATATTGTGCATCTTCTAGAGAGGTTTGGCATGCCCTTGTTTGACCATAGGGCCCTTTTTCTGCAGGTGTCCCATGGGAAGAACATTCCAAAGAATTCACTCAGGAGAAAGACTGCCTTAGAGACTTGAAAATGGTAGAGGTCTGTTGAAACTTCAAATGGGAAGTGGTGGCACCTCTGTGCCCTATAGTGTGTCTTGGAGGTTTCGGAGACATTGTTCATAGGGTTGGAAACTGCCATCATCACCATCTTTGAGGAGAAAGACAAAGACAGTAATTACGGCAATACGCCTTACATAGTAGTATTTTCCAATGTTTTCAAGTCCCCAGCCTGGAGAAGATCAAGAGAATTCCATCAGCTGGCTGCCCGGGCACGAAGCTCTAAGTGGCACGAAAACATCATGAGAAGCACAAGCAATGAAAGAAAAAAATAGGTAAATTGAACTTAATCAAAATTAAAAACTTTTGTGCTTCAAAGAACACTGTCGAGAAAGGGAAAAGACAACACACAGCATGGGAGAAAATATTTGCAAATTATGCATCTTTTAAGGGACTAGTAACCAGAATACATAATGAACTCTTACAACTCGGCAATAAAAAGACAACCCGATTAAGAAATGAAAATCGTCTTTCTCCAAAGAAGAAGCAAATGGCCAAAAAGCACAGGAAAAGATGCTCAAGTCATTAGTAATAGGAAAATGCAAATCAAAACCACAATGAGATACTACCTCACACCCACTAGGACGGCTCTACTAAAAATGATAGACAATAACAAGTGTCAACAAGGATGTGGAAAAACTGGAAGCCTCATACACTGCCATTGAGAACATAAGATGGTGGTGCAGCTGCTTGGAAAACAATTAGGCAGTTCCTCAAAAAGCTAAGCATAGAACTATCATATGACTCAGCAATTCTACTCTTAGGTACATACCCAAGAGAAAAGAAAACATGTCTATGCAAAAACTTGTACAGAAATGTTCATAACAGTGTTATTCATAATAGCTAAGAAGTGGAAACAACCTGAATGTTCACCAGCTGATGAATGGATAAACAAAATGTGGTTAAGGGCCGGCCCAGTGGTGCAGCGGTTAAGTGCACACATTCTGCTTTGGTGGTCCGGGGTTCGCTGGTTCGGATCCCGCGTGTGGACATGGCACCACTTTTCAAGCCATGCTGTGGCAGGCATCCCACATATAAAGTAGAAGAAGATGGGCATGGATGTTAGCTCTGGGCCAGTCTTCCTCAGCAAAAACAGGAGGATTGGCAGCAGATGTTAGCTCAGGGCTGATCTTCCTCAAAAAAAAAAAAAAAAAAAAGGGAAAGAACAGGAAAATGGTCATGTGGAAGACAATTCTAAAAAAGTTCAAATGTTGTTGTTTAGGGCATGACAATATTGGACTTGACCTGAGCCCTGTGCTCTGAAAAACAGTGACATTAAGTCCCCCCACTTTTTCATGTCCTGAAATCTCCCCCCTCTTTTGTATTCCAGGAAACAGCTAACTGTAGTCGAAAAGAACCTGCCTTGCCCATGTGACTCAGATAAGACTCGCTGTCCACTCTTTCTCGATGCCACAGACCTGGTGGGTGACTCCCTGGTCTTCTGCCTCTATAAAACCCAGGTCCCTTCCTTTACATTGAAGCATTCCTCATTAATGAATGCTCTTCCTCTTGCAATAGCCTGAATAAAATCATCTCCTGAATTATCTGGTGCATTTTTGTCTCTCACAGGCATATAATAAATCTTTTATTTGAACATAAAGAAAGAGGTGTACAATTTTTATTAGTAGACAATCTGTTCTTTCTGCCCCCACTGAGAAAATGTTGGAAAGATATTTAAAGAATGTCAATTTGAAGGGATGCCAAATTATTTGCCAGCCCAGGGTACCCACAGCTAGAGTTTGTCTTGAGCAGCTATCTCAGATAAAAGGACTGTGCAGCAAACTTCTCTGAAAAAAAATTCACCCCCTTGTGATGACAAATCAAGGGACTTTTTGTTTTTTAAAGCGAAACCTCTCCAAGAAACACTACAGTTTTCCATTTCTAGGGTAACCATCCATATTCCTGTGTCTAGGGCTCTCTCTCCATTCCTAGAGTTCTCCAAATGCCAAGCATCTAGCTTTTCCCAGGTTTTGGATATTATAGAAAAAATGCATACATGGAACTAATTTCATGCCAGATTATCAGATTTTTCATGTTATCGCTATATCTTATTTCTAACTTCTTTTTGTATCTTGACCATCATGTGTGTGTTTCTATGCTTAGAGCCATTATAAACCATGGATGGCAAATAAAATGGAAGTCCTCTGAGATGATCACAATTCAGTAGCACACCGAACTTTCTCACGGGGGGCCTTGGTGAATAGATTTGTTTTTTGGTCTGTTAATGAGGCACATTGCTGAGTTGTCCTGATACATTCACGTAGCCGCTCCACTCCTGGATTCTTCCCAGGGACCTGCTGGGCGGCCTCGGGAGCTGGACCAGCAGCATTTCCCAGATTTTTTTTGATTTTCCTCATGCTGAATCATAGGAGTTTCAGGAATATGAAATGCTGTCCCATTGAACACTCATGGTCATTTCTTCTGTTACCTACCAAAAGGGGATCTGATCTTATCCTGGGCAAGATCTTGCTGGCCTGGGCAAAGCAACTTGGACATTGATTACTTCATCAAAGGAGCCGTTGAGTCTGGAAAATCAAGGGTCAGGACAAAGTGTGATTCAGCTTGGAAACTGCCTGGGCTGCCCCCTCCGATCAGGATCAGGATCCAGCTTCAAGCTAGTTTAATCGATTAGAGTGGAAAGAAAACTGTCCTTGGGTCTATAGCTTCTGTTTTGCTGGTGCTTTGAGGGCAGGAAAGCTGAACCCCCTACCATCCGGTCACTGTGTGGCTGCTGTGGCGTGTTTGTGTTGTCAGGGAGCAGAGGGAAAAAGCAGCCCTGGCCCAGTGTCTCACCCACAGTGCTAAGAATGGGCGGCCGCGTGCTGGAGCCGGCAGGGAGCCGAGCCAGGAGACCCAGGCTCTTGTCCTGGGCTGTCACTCTCGGGCTGTGAGACTTTGGACATTTCCTTTCTTTGCACCTGTTTGTCTTCATCTATAAACTGAAGGGACCAGATCAAATAATCTAGGAAGCCCCTTCTAAATCTAGCTTGTGGTCATCAATCACTTTGGAAGTAATGTAAAAAGTTTAATTGACAGTGACCCAAAAGGGTTCTTTCTAACAGTAGGATTATTATTAGGTCTGGGTGTTTCCAGCAAGATGGTGCTTACCATTCTCCTAAGACATTTTATTGAGCACCACCAGGCACTTGATAAAACAGGGATGAAAACAAAGATCCATACCTGCATAGAACTTAGCATCTGGGCAGAAAGAGACAGACCCAAAACAATAAATGTAATAAACACTAACTTATATAATAGGCAACAAACTGCTTATTTGGGTACTTCCAGCAAAAGTGACAATCCAAGCAGATACTCCAAAGCAACCTACTGTGGAAGTTGGTTTGCAAGTTTTGAATATTTTATTGCTTTCTTTAACCAAGTAACTACATTGCCCTACTGTAGAAAGGGGGAGTGGGATGGCCAAGGGGTCCTGATTCTTGCCTTAAGAGTTTTGTTTACAAGTAACCAAACCAATTCAAGCTGGATTAAGCAAAAAGGAAGAATCTATGCTACAGATCCAGGGGTTGTGTGTAGAACCCAAAGCTGGACCTAGGACCCAGACCAGGGTGCGGCAAGCAGGGTGCCTGGGGTGCCCATTTGCAGGAGGCACTCCAGGTTGGTGCAAGGGCAGGACCGCACCCAAGAGGAGGACCTTGGGCAAGTGGCACATCCTGGGTGCCTCACCTGCCACCCCCTACCTACTCTGGCCTGGCTGGGCCTCCTTAGAGGCTGAAAGCAGCCCAGATGCCTCCGGGGGCCTGGGTGTCTTTCCTCTGCCCAGGCCCGGGTTCCTTCTGCCACACACTAGCAGGCACATTCCAGGAGCCATTATCCCACATTAAATGCATGTTGCTACAAAAAATGTTAAAGATTTTACAATTTGGTGGTAGAAATAAATATTAATTTGATTTTACTGTTTTCTCTTCATATTTTGGAGCCCATAACATTTCTTTCCAGGACTCAAACATTTTCAAGCTCACCTTAAACCCTCAGCCAACCGGTTCTGATTGCTTCCTCTGCCAAAGGGCCCCAGGTGAAATCAATCCGATGCTATCTGATGGCCAGATTTGATAAAGAGGCCAGGTAAGAACCTGAGCCACCTTGGGGACCGGCTGAGAATCTCAGAGCAGACACACATTCTCCATTAGCCGCCTCCGAGGGGGCCAATTTCAGCAGAATCATTAAAAGTTGATGATTCTGCAAATGTCTTTTTGTCGGCTGTGTTACGTGTGGTGGGGCAAGTCAGGAAGGGTAGTTTTCCTCTGAAACAGAATTAAGCACTAATCAAAGAAAGGCAGTAAAACAATCCTGCTCATAACCTTCGCCTGACCGTGAAATTCAATAGTTAAGACTTTTAAGAGGGATTCAGGAGGAAAGGAGATCTTGGGGTACCACTGAAGCAATTAAAAACCAGGAGATGCGAAAGGAGATCAATGAGTGCTTTCACAACAAATCAGAGAGAGCACGAAGACCAAGGCTCAGCAGGATTTTTTCCTCCCAAGAATTTCACCATCTCCCTGTTTGGGCTTTGATAGTTATTTTAAGGCACTGGACAACAGCACTGAGTGTCAGGGCATCCTTCTGCATCCAGCCCCAATGTGGTCTGGGGTCCCACATCTCCTGTAAGGAGGCCCTCAGCCCTCCCCTTGGGGAGAACCCAAAGGGCCCTACATAAACAGAGAAACAAGCAACCTGAGTGAGAGGCTGGATGCTCCGTGGAATTGGAACTGGTGGCAGAGCTGAGCAAGAGCCCGTGTTTCCTGACCCCCAGCCCTTACCACCCACTACAGAGACAGAAGTTGACCATAAGTCATTTCTACAGTCTGAATAATATTCGTAAATGACTTGCTAACACCAATAGTTTAGAAAGCTAGTGCTTCAATTTCGCCGTCTTCCTTTTCTGTAAAAGCAGAGATTATGGTCAGTGAGTTCTGTTTGTGGAAGGACTTCTTTCTGGTTATTTGTCACAAACCCACAAGTGATCAACATAATCACCGGATCTGGGAAAAATGGCTTATGAGCAGTTTCACATCATAAAAACTTCTTGCTATTATTGAAACAGAAAAAAAAATGCCTACGGGCTCAAAGAAGGAGAGGGCTCTTGACGAAACTGAGGGGCGTTGTCTAAGGGGTAGGTCACAGACGGAGGAAACGTTTGCCTTCTCGGTTTCTCTTCACTGCTTTCCTGAGCAGGTGAGAGGGTGTGCACCTCTTCTCCCAGGGGAGCCATCGCTAGTCGTCCGCCCCAGAGAGGAGACTGCAGGGTCAGGAGTTCCTCAGCTCAATGTGTGGGATGTGGTCAGAATAAGTTGTCCTTGTCCTTCCTCAAGCCCCGAGCAGCCTGTCATCAGGGCCTCCTCCCTTAAGGAGTGAAAGGGCTGCATGTGCTGTGGCGAGGACACCACGGGCATGGCGGGCAACAGGGGGCTTCGGTTCCACTGTGCTCACCACACACCCGCCAGGTCTCCTCGGCAGGTCCCTTAGCTCGCACTGCTGCTAACTCTCTGCAGAAGCTGGGGGCAGAGACGAGGAACCACCTCTTCCACATATCCCTGCCCTGCTCAGCCGAGGGACTGGATGTGGGAGGGGGAACCTGAAGGTTGATGGCTTCCTGTAGAGGGAGACAAGCACCCTCCGACAGGAAACTGCCCCTGACTGGAAAATGCACCACGTTTCAGACCTTCTGTGCAGTCAGACTGCCTTTTCCTCCCATCCTAGCCTCTGAGTGTATGAGGAGCCGAGGGAACTGAGACCAGACCAGGGGAAGTGAGGATGACCCTGCATGGGGGAACTTAAGTGGTTAACAGCTCTGCACATAAAGCTCTCCTAATTTGTTTATCATTTGTGCACTTAAAGTATCAGAAGAAACTTCTGGCATTGCAGTGAAAACAGAGGGGCAGTGGCCAAAGCCAGAGGGACAGCCTTTGGAGGAGAGAGCCCTGACTTCAGATGGTAGCATCAAATGGGACTGTTAGCGTGCTCAGAAACTGTCACTCATTCACTGATTCATTCATTAAACACCTGCAGAGGGCACCACCGGGTGAGGCAGTGGGGAGAGAAGTGACTAGAACACAGACCTGCTTCCAGGAGCTGACAAGACAGTGACGACCACATGTGAGAGTTCTAGGCTATCAGAGGAAGCTTCCCATAAAGCTGAGGACGAGCAGGAGTTTGCCAGAGGTAAAGGAGATGAAGGGTTGGGGAGAGAAGTGGACCTTTCTGGCGGAGGAAACAGCAGTGTGAGGGCGATGAGCTCAGCAAAGCCGGGGCCGCGTGTGCAGGGCTCCGCGTCTCCGAGTGGCGTGACCACAGCATCTACCTCCCAGTCAGGAGGCTGTTGTGACCATCCAGATAAGAGACGACAGGGGCAGTGGCAACAGAGGTAGAGAGAGGAGGAGGTGGGAAATACTAAGGAGGGTGAACACTAAAGTTAATGATGAGTAGGATGTCATTGATCCAGTAAAAGGCTAAACTGCCGTGACAAGAGGCCCATGCAACGGCTCAAGGCAGAAAGATAGTTCTCTCTCACTAACAGTCCCACATAGGGGTCAGACGGGGCTCTGCTCCACACAGTCACCCAGGGGGATGGTCGCCCTGCCATTTCCCGTACGTGGCTTCCAAAGAGGTCCAGGTTGGTACCATCCAACTAGAAGGAAGGGGGAAAAGGCATGGAACCTTTACAGTCCAGGCCTGGAAATGGCCCCCATCACTTCTTCTCACTTCCACTGGTGAGCACTTGGGCTCATGGCCACTCCAGGATACAAAGGAGGCTGGGAAATAGCCTTGAGTCCAGGAAGAAGGGAGGACTGGATTTGGTGGACAGCCCGCGGTCTCTGCCTTGGTAGATAATGATGGCTTTAATCAAAACGGGGACATCTGAAGGGAAAACTAGGTCCCAGAGTTCAGCTCACTCCTGTGTGTCCAGGACCCCTCAGAATTCTCCAAGCTTCCCGGGAGGGCCAGCCTTTCACTCTGAGGACTGCCCCTCCCGCATCTCCCAGGGATGCCAGAGCACGGAGTCAGAAGGCCTGGGACCGCATTCGAAGTTTATTTCTTTGGATCAAGTGTGAGCTTCCTGTGGCTCTGTTTTGAAAGTCAAGTACTTCTGTGAAGGTATTAGGATAATTGTGCTACATGTCCAGTTAAAGAAAGTACACGCAAGAAATAGCTTTCCCATTAGCCGCACTAAAATGCTATTTTTGTGATTGTCAAAGAAGATAAAGCCCAGCCTCATGGTGATGAAAACCACAAATCTGTTAGCTAAGAGAGAGTTCTCAGGAATATCCTGGACAGGACGCGGCCTTAGACGACTCTGATGGACAAAACCCTCATATACATCTCAGCTAAGGTAACACGGGAAACAATGTTGAAGATTCAAGCACAGGGCCTGGCCCCGTGGCCGAGTGGTTAAGTACATGCACTCCACTGCAGGTGGCCCAGTGTTTCGTTGGTTCGAATCCTGGGCGCAGACATGGCACTGCTCATCAAACCACGCTGAGGCAGCGTCCCACATGCCACAACTAGAAGGACCCACAACGAAGAATATACAACCATGTACTGGGGTGCTTTGGGGAGAAAAAGGAAAAAAATAAAATCTTAAAAAAAAAAAGATTCAAGCCTAGAGCACTTTTGGGGGCTTTCTGCTTTTCTTTTACCTACAAGCTTGCCTGGCCTTTTCCTGAAGTTACATTAGTGGTTGGAGATAAATTTTGGCGTTGGAATTTTGGTGAACATAGCAGAAGAACGACACCTTGGACAAGCATGGAGTTACATCTAGATGTGAGTTCCCCATTGCACATTATTTAGGAGGCTTGTGACATTTTGGTTTAGCATACGGGTAAGAAGTGGTTTGATTTATAGCACCACACACCTGGATTGGAACATAAAACTGCAAGAAGTCCAGTCTTGACTCTTTTAAAGCAGTCAGCCCTCACGTATCAGGAGACCGAGGTTGCCGACTGTCTAACTTCGTCCTCTTCTTGTTAGGCCATTTTATGGTTTCTTTGTACTTAATACACACGGGTGGCCAAGAAAGACAAGACTGTAGACATTTAGTTCTGGCTAGAAGTGTTGCTCGTCAACAGCGAAATGTGAGGAGGAGGAAGCTGGATCTAATGATTTAAATCAAGTGCTTGCATTGTCCTCTATGCCTCGAGTGTGATCTGACAAGTGGGTTACGGTCAGGATCAGACCAGGTGTTTTGGATAAAATGAGTAAGTTTGCTCTGTCCTGGCAAACCCTGTGCCCTGCTCACGGTCAGATTCCTCCTGCCCCTTTCTCTATCAGACAATGCTCTAGAGACTTGATCTGAGGAGTATATACACGCAGGTGTAAAGCACTTCTAAGGTTTACTAAACAACCCACCCCAGAGGTAGCTGCAATTTAACCCTGGGCTCGAGCCAAAGGAATCAACCTCTAATTCCAGAAGTTGGGGTCTGTATGTAGCAAGCTGTATCAGGGAAAGGATATAAATGACCAAGCAGGAAGTTCCTTAAGGCCACGAAAACAGGCTGCACGGATGGCAGCCTTCTCTCCTCTGCTCAAGGTCAGCCTTGGCCGTAATTAAAAGTCACCAGGGGGCTGGCCTTGTGGCGCAGCGGTTAAGTGCGCACGTTCTGCTTCAGTGGCCCGGGGTTTGCCGGTTCGGATCCCGGGTACAGACATGGCATCACTTGACAAGCCATGCTGTGGCAGGTGTCCCACATATAAGGTGGAGGAAGATGGGCACGGATGTTGGCTCAGGGCCAGTCTTCCTCAGCGAAAAGAGGAAGATTGGCAGCAGATGTTAGCTCAGGGCTAATCTTCCTCAAAAAAGAAAAGAAAAGAAAAGAAAAAATCAGCAGGACAATACAGCATTAATGCAAATCCCAGAAAGTCCTTGACTTCTGCAAGCATGTTTCTCAAAAGTTTCTGTTTAGGCAATTTTATTCCATGACTTTTTTTCAAGGAAGAAGCTTGGAATATGATGTCACAGACGGTGCAGTTCATGTGCACAACACTAGGGAACAAAGGCCTCCCTTACCGGCTGTTAAGCAAACAGAAACAGTTGTTCTCCTCACTTCTTTGTTCCCCTTTCCTTTCCTTTTGTTCACTCTGGAGAGGCTGGTTTGAGCTTGTTCATACACGTCTTAAGTGAGCGTATTCAGGCAAAGAGTGGGCAGAAAAGAAAAGAAAATGAGAGCAAAGTGAGGAAAAGCTAAAGGGGAGATTTTGCAGGGAACTTTTAATGATTATGACTATAAGGGAGCCACTTTTTTTTCTTTTAAAACTGTAACTCTATTTCCCATAAACACTTAGCAATATAATCCCATTAAAAAATGTTTATGCAAATTCCATTTAGGTTAGTACATAAAACAATAAAATACCTGGAAATAAATTTAACAAGAGAAGTGCAAGATCTGTATGCTGAAAACTACAAATATTGTTGAAAGAAATCAAAGACCTAAATAAGTGGAAAGACATCACATGTTCATGGATAGGAAGACTTAGTGTTAAGATATCAACGGTACCCGAGGCGATCTACTTATTCAACGAAAGTCCCGTCAAAATCCCAGCTAGCTTTTTTGCAGAAATTGACAAGCTGATCTCAAATTCCGGTGGAAATGCAAGAGACACAGAGTAGCAAAAACAATCTTGAAAAAGAAGAACAAAGTTGGAGGATTCACACTTTCCAATTTCAAAGCTGACTACAAAGCTGCAACCATTAAGATAGTGTAGTATGGTATAAGCATAACATAGAAATGAATGGAAGAGAACTGAAAGTTCAAGGACAAACTCTTACCTTTAGGATCAATTGATTTTCAACAAGTGTGCCAAGACAATTTAATGGCGAAACAATAGTCTTTTCAACAAATTGTTCTGGGGCAATTGGATATCTACATACAAGAAAATGAAGTTGGACCCCCTACCTCATACCATATACAAAAATTAACTCAAAATGGATCAAAGACATAACTCTGAGTTAAAACTATAGAACTCTTAGAAGCACAGATGGGTATAAATCTTCATGATCTTGGATTTAGGCAATGGTTTCTTACACATGACTCCAAAAGTATAAGGAACAAAAAGAAAAAATAGATAAACTGGACATCATAAAGATTAAAAACTTTTGTTTTTGTTCAGCTTCAAAAGACTTTAAAAACAGTAAAAAGATGGGGCTGGCTCCATGGCCAAGTGGTGAAGTTCCCTCGCTCTGCTTTGGTGGCCCAGGTTTTCGCCAGTTCGAATCGTGGGTGTCAACGTGGCACTGCTCATCAAGCCATGCTGAGGTGGCGTCCCACATGCCACAACTAGAAGGACCCACAACTAAAAATACACAACTATGTACTGGGGAGCTTTGGGAGAAAAAGGAAAAATAAAATCTTTAAAAAAACGTAAAAAGATACTCACAATGGGAGACAATTTTTGCAAATCATACATCTGCTAAAGGACTTTGTTATGGACTGACCTATGTACCCCCAAAACTCATATTTTGAAGCCCTAACCCCCAACGTGACTGTGTTTGAGCTAGAGCCTTTATTAAAGAGGTAATTAAGGTTAAATGAGATCATAAGGGTGGGCCCTAATCCAATGTGACTGATGTCCTTACAAGAGGAAGAAACAACAGGGATGCAGGCGCACAGAGGAAAGGCCATGAGGACACTGTCTACAAGCCAACGAGAGAAGTCTCACCAGAAACCATCCCGCTGACACCTTGATCTTGGACTTCCAGCCTCCAGATCTGTGAGAAAATAAATTTGTGTTGTTTAAGCTGCCCATTCTGTGGTATTTTGTTATGGCAACCCGAGCAGACTAAGACAGACATGTATCTAGAATATAATACACAGAACTATTACAGCTCAAAAATAAAAAGACAGCCCAATTTATTTTTACTTTTTATTTATTTATTTATTTATTTTGGTGAGGAAGATTGGCCCTAAGATAACATCTATTGCCAATCTTCCTCTTTTTGCTTGAGGAAGATTGTTGCTGAGCTAACATATATGCCAATCTTCCTCTATTTTGTATGTAGGACATTGTCATAATGTGGCCGATGAGCAGTGCAAAGGTCCATGCTGGGGATCTGAACCTGCAAACCCTGGGCCGCCAAAGCACAGCATACAAACTTAACCACTATGCAACTGGGCTAGCCCAAGACAGCCCAATTTAAAGATGAGCAATGGGGGCCGGCCCAGCGGTGCCGTTGTTAAGTTCGCATGTTCCGCTTTGGCAGCCCGGGGTTCACCAGTTCAGATCCCGGGTGCAGACATGGCACCGCTGGCACACCATTCTGTGGTAGGTGTCCCACATATAAAGTAGAGGAAGATGGGCATGGATGTTAGCTCAGGGCCAGTCTTCCTCAGCAAAAAGAGGAGGATTGGCAGCAGTTAGCTCAGGGCTAATCTTCCTCAAAAAAATAAAAATAAATAAAAAATAAAGAAATAAAGACGAGCAATGGATCTGAATAGACAGTTTTCTAAAGAAGCTATCCAAATGACCAATAAGCACTTGAAAAGATACTCAACATCAGTAGCCATCAGGAAAATGTAAATCAAAACCATAATGAAATACCACTTGACATCAACTAGGATGGCTATAATCAAAAAGACTATAACAACTGTTAGTAAGATGTGGAGAAATTGGAACCCTTATACTTTGCTGGTAGAGATGTGAGATAATGTAGCGGCTGTGGAAAACAGTTTGACAGTTCCTCAAAAAGTTAAACAGAGTTTCCACTTGACCCAGCAATTCCACTCCTAAGTATATGCCCAGGAGAACTGAAAACATATGTCCACAAAAAAATTTGTACATGAATATTCATAGCAGCATTATTCATAATAGCTAAAAAGTGGAAACAACCCAAATGTCCATTGACTCATGAACGGATAAACAAAATATGGTATATATCCAAATAATGCAACAACATTTGGCCATAAAAAGGAATGAAGCACTGATACACTGCAACATGCGTGAGTCTTGAAAACATTATGCTGATTGAAAGAAGCCAGACCCGAAAGGCAACATATTGTGTGAATCCATATATGGATTGTCCAGAATAGGCAAATCTATAGAAAGCAGATTGGCAGTTGCCAGGGACTGGGAGGAACGTGGAATGGGACTCACTCTAATGGACACAGGCCCTCTTTTAGAACATTTGATGAAAATGTTCTAAAATTAGATAGCAGTAATACTGTATAACCTTGTGAATATACAAAAATCCACTGGATTGTATACTTTAAACAGGTGAATTTTATGATGTGTGAATTATATCTCATAAAGCTGTTTATTAAAACAACTTTATGCAGATCTACAAATTAAAGAAGTTTTCAAAATGTAAACACAGTAACCGACATGTTCCTTTGTCCACTAGGTTTACACACATTGGCCACTTAATTTGGCGGGGTTTGTTTGTTGCTTCCCTGTCTTTCTCCCGCTTCCCTGTGTGAGTTCTGTAGGATGACGGTTCCTCCCCGTTTTTTTCTCTGTCTAGAACTGCAGCCAGAAGGTGTATTGTCAGCAGACACCAGGTGCTCCTCTTCTCCCTGCCCCATGCATTCTGAGAGGGCAGAGGGCAGAGGCCAGAGGCAATGCTGGCCTGGCATGTCTGGTGCTCACCTCCCTCTGCAGGCCTGAGCATGTGGCCCACCCCTCCCTTTCGTAAAGGTCACGCCACATGGTCTCAGCTTTCAAAGAACTTACATTCAGAGGCATGTAGAATGCGATGCAATGATAACGTGCATTCGAGGATGTGGGACTGGAGGCGGTGTGGTTGGGAGACGTATTTTGCGAAGTGTATCATTTTGTACTGTTTGAGTTTTTATCATGTGTTATGGACAGAATTGTGACCCCGAAAATGTATATGTTGACGTCTTACCGCCTTGCACACCTCAGAATGTGACAGTATTTGAAGATAGGACTTTTGAGGAGGTAATTAGGTTAAATGATTAGGATTAGGCTGTGCCCTAACCCAATATGATTGGTGTCCTTATAAGAGGAGGAAGAGACACCAGGCACACGGAGAAAAGGCCATGTGAGGACACAGCGCGAAGGCGGCCATCTGCAAGTCAAGGAGAGAGACCTCACCAGAAACCAACCTCTCAGCACCTTAATCTTGGACTTCTAACTCCAGAACTGTGAGAAAAAAATTCCTGCTGTTTGAGGCACCAGTCTGTGGTATCTTTTTTTCTTATAAGAATACTTACAGCAATACAAAAATGTTTACAATCTAATTTAAAAGCACAATGCTATAGACTGAATGTTTTTGTCTCTCTAAAATTTATCTGTTGAAACCTAATCCCTAAAGCGATGGTAACAGGAGGTGGGGCCTTTGGGAGGTAACTAGTTCATGAAGGTGGAACCCTCATGAAGGGCATTGGTGCCCTTACAGAAGAGACCCCAGAAAACTCCTTCGCCCCTTCTGCCATGTGGGAACACAGTGAAAAGATTGCTGTCCACGGGCCAAGACGTGAGACCTCACGAGACATCAAATCTGCCAGCAGCTTAATCTTGGACTTCCCAGCCTCCAGAACGATGAGAAATAAATTTCTTTTGTTTAAAAGCCACCCAGTCTATGATATTTTTGTTATAGCAGCCCAAATGGACTAAAATATACCAAAAGATACTGAATGAATGAAATGAGTTAATATATTGTTAATTATCAAATGAATGGGATAGAGAGAGTGTAGTCTCCTTGTTGTGCTCTCAAGCTCTCCATCCTCCGACAGGCTTTCCTCAGCCAGGCCTCTGTGCTTTTGCTCACACTGTGCCCTCCTCTTTCCCTGTCCCATCTTTCAAGTCCCAAGTTCAGCTGGCACCTGCTTGGGGAAGAAGCCTTTCCCACCAACCTGGAGCATGATCTTGTCTTCCTCTACACTCTAAGAGAAGTCACTGCCTCCAACCTTTATTTTTAAAAAGATTTTATTTTATTTCCATTTATTTTGTAATGGCTGTGAAGACTGGACCATTCTATGAGTCTAGAAGGCTCTCTTTGCAAACATTTTTTTTTTGGTTGACTGATTAAGTCTAACAGGCACCTCCAACCAGAACAAGAAAGAAGATAAAACCCACTCAATTCCTTCTACCTAGTTGCTTTGTTTAAAAAAAAAAAGTGTTTATTTCTGTAAGTGTGGGTTTGTAAGGCTAGTTCCAAGAATAGGAGTTTTTTAAAAATGTTTATATAGATTTTACTTACTCTTCGTTAAAGTATAATTTTCAAAATGGTAAGATCATGACTCTCTTGCAAATAGAAGATGAAAATGTCAAAGATTTAGCCAACTCCTTAACTAATGAGGGAACAATTAAGATGCTGTGACTAATAAAACGCTACAAGCATTTGTGTAACTAGGTATATATTGGCAATTTCATACATACATTGCTGGTTTAGATACAGAACTGGAACATATCCAGCAGGGCTATAAATTATAACCTTTGGGGTTATCTGTCCCATGGGACAGAAGTTAATGCGTGTTTCCAATAGACAAAAAGCTACAAGTTAACCTGTGTCCCTATAGACTTGTAAAACAGCCCTGACAATTATGCCAAGCCTAGTACGCTGAAGTGCAGGAACACCTGGTAATCTCTTTCGCTGATTTCCAAGCATCTAAAACAAGGCCCAGTCCCTTTGGAAGGGGGTTTACAAGCATTCAGAACTGACAAATGGGAATCGGCGCTCCCAGGGGCAAACCTTCCTTGTAGTTATTGGGTGATGGGAAGGAATCTGTGGATTTTAGTTAGTCCATTTTCCCATGTCCCCAGCAACTGAAATAGATCCTTTAAGGTTGGCTATGTGTCTTCTTGTGGGTAAAGTGAGGAAATTATAGGCCTCAGCCATCTGGAATTAAATTAATCATTCCCATCTCTAAATGTGATTTTTTAAAACTCGGTCTATTCATTTCCCTAATTCCTGCTCACTCTTTAAAGTTTTTTAAAAAATGTATACTTACCAAAGTACATAATTTCACAAGACATATCATTCTTTATAGCTAAAACAACAACAGCCCTTTGCTCCACCCCTCCCCAGCCCTCATGCCTGCTCCCTACAGACAACCTCTTTCAACTCAGTTTTTTCTTCTGCTATTTACTTCCCTTATTTCTGAACAATATGTGTATACTCCTAACTCAATGTAAGATGTTATCAATTAACTTCCTATTATGAAAGATGAGAATTTGGATTTTACATCCTTCCCTTTCCTCCAAGCCATGCACTGGCCCTCCATTCTCCCACCACAGTCATAATACAGTATTCAGTTAAAACCAATGTTCAGTGATCATGTTATTTTGATTAGATCAACACTGTTCACAGTGAAGCCATATTTGTATATGATTACATTTCTCTCCTGGTCAAAGTTAATCCCCCTTATGTTAAACATTTCCTCATTTTAAAAATTTGCTTAAGTTTTTCTGTATTCAACACAAATTCTTTCTCAAACTCTCCACCAGACCTGCCAAGTTCCTCTCAATCCAGTTCCTCTCTGTCAACAATCTCTCCAGTTCACAGCTCTCCCACGGCCCCCAATGCCTGCGCCACATAGGACGGTCGTGCTGGGACCGCCTGGACCCTCAGGGCTCCCTTGGGCTCTCCTATGTTGAGTCCTCTACTCCCTGGCTCCCATTTCCTCCCCCTCCCTCTTTTCACATGCTTCAGTATTTCCCGAGAAAGTATATTTGGCAAGTAAAGGTTTTGAAATATCTGAAAATGTCTTTACTTGATTAAAATATCATATTTGATTAATAGTTTGGCTGGGTATAGAATTCCTGGTCTAAAATCATACTCCCTCAGATTTTTGAAGGTTTTGTCCACTGTCTCCTCCCTTCCAGTGGTATTGTTGAGAAACGTAATATTGGTCTGATTCCCGACCTTCTGTTTGTGATCCGTTTCTTCTCTTGGAGAGTTCTAGGCTCTTCTGTTTGTCCTGGGTGCTCTAGATAGGAGGAGGATGTGCCTCAGCATAGGTCTTTTTTGTTCATTGGGTTATAAGCTTCACTCTGGGTCCTTAAATTTTATTTTTCATTGGAAACGGGCCCTCATTAAGATCAAAAGATATGAACAAGAGCTGGCCCCGTGGCCGAGTGGTTAAGTTCGCGCGCTCCGCTGCAGGTGGCCCAGTGTTTCATTGGTTCAAATCCTGGGCGTGGACATGGCACTGCTCATCAAACCACGCTGAGGTGGCGTCCCACATGCCACAACTAGAAGGACCCACAATGAAGAATATACAACTATGTACCAGGGGACTTTGGGGAGAAAAAGGAAAAAAATAAAATCTTTAAAAAAAAAAAAGAAGACTGTGGTGGTTATGGATATTTAAAAAAAAAGATATGAAGAAGTGAAAGAGGGAGGTTCACAATACGTTCTAGTGAGTAACAATCAGAAATCACACCAGAAGAGGAGGTTCTCCACTCTCATTGGTCCAGCAGTGGCTGAACATGCAAAGAAAACATTTTTAGGTCAAATCTTGGGCTCTCAGAAAGAGTAGTGTAACTTGTATAATAGTTGTAAATAGTGTAAGAGGTTCTAGTTTATGAAGGTCCTTTTAATTTATCAAAATCCTTAAGAAGCTTATTATTGAAATAGAATGCAGGTACTATATCAGCTGTAGCTCAGCCATCTTTCAGAGCTAATTAGAGAGTGTTTCAAGGTTTTGTCCTTTTTGATTTCATACTATTATGGTGCAGTTTTAAAGGATCATCTATTTTGTGGGAGTTATTAGTAGGGGTTCTCTGTCATAAAGAACCGAAACAAACTGGTTGTAAAATAGGGAAAGAATCTGGAACACGATGCAGCTCATTTCCTAACTGTGTAATTTTCCTTGGCACATGTACAGACTCACAAGCATTGTCTTTGACACGATTTCTCAGATTATAACTTTTTATGAGATGCAAAAAGAGCTAAGAAGAAAACACAAGATTTACTTTTCCCTCCCTAGTTCTCCAGTCTCTTTTGGCCTCATTCTTCTGCCTTGTTTCTTGACGAGAAGAGACTGATCCGTTTGAGGCTGCATAGCCCCCGGGAGAGGGATTTCTAAGGAGCTGGACGCTGGCTGCATTTTGTTGGACTCTTTCCAAACATGTTAACATTCTTTACATAAGTACGGACGTAGGAAAAAATGCAAGCAGAGCTTAGATGAACTGCCCTAGATTACAGAAGGATCCGTGTACTCTCCTTACAAAAGGGGATTCCAGGGACCCTTCTGCTGCACCAGTCCCTGAAGAGGGTGCTTTTAATGACCATGTTCTAACTAAGCCACAGATCTGTAGAGTCCTGTGACCCCTGGAAGGCAGATGGCGGGTGGTGGTAATTTGCTTTAAAATACTTTAGCATGGGTTATGAAGGGACACATATGTGTGGACTAGTTGGTTTTAGTCTACACCCTCGAGACATGGTCAGACACCCTAATCCTAATCATGAATACATACTTTAGGGTTGGTTGGGGCATGTATAATCAAATGCCCACATTTCAGCTGTCTTTCTCTCCAGTCAACAGCAGAGAGTTTGTTCATTACTTAACGAATGTTAGAAAAGTGATTTTACTTGTGAAATGTTTTGTTTGAGAATGTGGGTTGGCCAAAATTTAGTAAGCCCTTCACCTCTCACCCCCTGAAATGGTATCTAAGGCTTGAACTAAATGGTCCTATGTCCAACTTCTGACTCAGAGGATCCTGCTTGGCTGACGCCAGCATGAAATTACTTCTGGGATATGGTCGTATTTTTGTCTGGAGTTAACATTTAATGCCAGGTGTGGTCAGAGACCTGAGACTTCAAGAGCTTGTAGGACAGGGTGTAGGAATATATTGGGCTATCTTTCTAATAAATGTTTAATATACGCTTGAATGTGCAGCAAAATTTGGTCTGTGACTTGCTTCCATTTTAACCTTTGTTAAGTGTACGGGGGGGTGGGGTGGGGAAGGAATCCTACAGCCCTCAGTTATGTCAAACCAGTGGTGGCTACTGATAGTTACCAAAAAGAATCTACTAGTTACATAGAACCAAAGTGACTAAAGTCTGTTTTCAGTAGTGGATCAATGTGGATAGGTCATCATTTGTGACTTACTATTCTCCTCCCCTGGGTTTAGAAGTGAGAAATTAGTCCAGGGGCCTCTGCTCTTGTGTGCTCGCCTGTGCTTGGGAGAAGGCTGGGGCAGGTCCTCCAGCCTTCACGATCTGAAAGCAATTTAAGAATTGCAAGCAGAGAAGGGAGATGTCACAGGCGTGCCCAGGGCCTTATATCTCAGTGAGACACGTATATCCAGGTGAAGAAATTGAGATCATAGGGGGTTAAAGGACTTGCCTGTGGTCGTGTGACTGGGAAGTAAGAGAAGTGGAATTTTGCATCCAGGTCTGCTTTCTTTGAAGTCCATGTAATTTGGGTGATGGCTCTAATCTTCACTGAAAGTAATGATAAGAAAAAAAGCGACGTCACTCTGTTTCCATGAATAAGACTGAAATCAACTTAAAGTGTGCATTAATGGAAAAAGCATTGGTTTGGGATTCAGAAAAAGCTTAGGAACAAATCCTGGTTCTGCCAATTGTCTAATGTGTGATATTGGCAAGTTACTAAATGTTTCTGTGGGTTTGAGTTTTCTCATCTGTAAAATGGGACTAATTTTACTTTCCTTTTAAATTTATGGTGAGAAGTAAGTGAGATACCTTTGGGAAATACAGCCAGCACAGTCCTTAGTGCAGAGCAGTGCTCTTTCAGTGTCCTTTCTCCCCTGGGGGAACGTGCCCTTGGTAAGATATGAAGGCAGAACTAGGATTTACTCCTCTTTGCATCCCAGGAATTTTGCACAGTGCCAGCCTGTTGAACATACTCAACAAATGTTCTTTGACTTAACTAATCTCTTAGAACTTGTTCTGTGACTGATTTTGAGCAGGGCTTTGAGCCCACTGGATGGAAGGTACTGTAACAGGAATGTGTGAATATGCACCGAGGGTACTTTCACTGCACAGTAAGTTCAAATGGACTGTCAGGTACAGGTCTAGAATCTATACCCTAAGTCACAAGTCCACCCTTCAATGCATTTGTACTATGAGAGGAGACAAAAAGTCATGATTTGGAGAAGTCCTAAAGCTGGAAATGTGAGCCAAAAGTCATGCCAACTAGGAGAACTTGAAAATAGTGCTCAAAAGGAAATACACAATTTCAAAAACATATATTGCTTTAAGGACTAAAACAATTAAATCAATGAAAAACTGAAAACTGTTACACTTAGTAACTAACTGGGAACTAATGGAAGCTTATAGATAACACAAACGACAATTCTATTAGGAATTAAAGGCATTAATTGTGATCAGAAATGAACAATCTCGTTTTAGGATTTTTTTCTAGCTTCAGATCAAAGTCTCAGAATATTCAGTTTTTCTTCCCCATTTCTCTCTCCTTTCCATTTTTCTTCCTTTGTACGTGTGAAGAGCAAGGGGCATAAGATGAAGTCAGGAGGGGCTGACGTGGGCAGGCTGGGCCGCTGCAGCAGGGACCCAGGACTCAGGGCTGTGGGTGGAGGGGAGGGGGTCCTGGCCCAGGGCCACTGCTGAGTGGAAGCAATGATCCCAAGGATGGACTCGTATGTGCAGTTTCCCTGCTCTCCTGGAGAAGAGACTTTTGGGTCTTCTTACCAAACCCATGGCCAGTTTGGTCAGTCAACTGACAGCTTAGTCCCTAACCCTAACCACAAGCAAATGGTGTTAATGAAATTTGGAATGAGTAGCGTGCTTTCACCTCTGAACGTTCATCATCCACAGTAGGGCATGCTTGTGTGCTGTGTTCCTATGTTCTTTCTTGGACTGCCAGTCAGAGTGAGGACAAGATGGCCACCAGGGTTTGGGTGCTCTTGGAGCAGAGACATGTCCTGGAGACCAGGCCTGCTTCTCTAGATGTGCTTTGCCAAGGGTCTTAGGCTAAGGGACTAGCATCTTTTCTCAGGACCAAGGAGTATATTTAGTAGGGGAGCAAATGTATCTTTGAAGGTCCTTTTCTCTTAACTTCTCTCTCCATTTCCATCTTTCCTCTATAAGGAAATAATCTCAGCATCCTGCCAATCATGTACCCCTTCTTCTTACTCCTAAAGCATAATTTTCAAAAAGTTAAAAGCATGACTCTCATTGCAAACATAGAATGAACATGGACCAACAATTTTGTTCGACTCATTAATTAATGAGGGAACCAGTAAAACGTCAAGACTAGTTCAAAGGAGAATTTGAAGAACAGGTAAATAGGTACAGATAGAGATATTACTTAGGAATGCTGAAGTGAATTTGCTGGTAGATGCAAAACTGATTAACATCCTCTAGGGGGTATCTCTATGGACCAAAGTTTATTTGCATTGCTTTGGACAGGAATCCTTTACATACTATCCGTTTTCTACAAGTGACCTTGTAAAGTGTACAGTTCAGTGGTCTTCAGTGCATTCACAATGTTGTGCAAGCATCACCACGTTTTTCCAAAACATTTTCCTCACTCCAAAGGAAATCCTGTGCCCATTAAGCAGTTACTCCTCAGTTCTCCCATTCACCCCTCCTCCTAGCACATGGCAACCACTAGTCTACTTTCCATCTCTATGGATTTGCCTATTCTGCACATTTCACATAAGTGGAATCATAATGTGTGGCTCTGTGTCTGGCTTCTTTCATTTAGCATAGTTGTTTTCAAGAGTCATCCGTGTTGTATTGTAGCATGCACCAGTACTTCATTCCTTTTTGTGGCTGAGTAATATTCCATTGTATGAATAGAATACATTTTGTTTACCCATTCCTCAGCTGACAGACATTTGGGTTGTTTCCACTTTTTAACAATTATGAATAATATGCTAGGAACATTCATGTACAAGTTTTTATGTGAACACAGGTTTTCAATTCTCTTGGATATACACCTAGGAGTAGAATTGTTGGGTCATATAGTAACTTTATGTTTAACCTTTTTTTTTTTCCCTAAAGATTTTAGTTTTCCTTTTTCTCCAAAAGGCCCCTGGTGCATAGCTGTATATTTTTAGTTGTGGGTCCTTCTAGTTGTGGCATATGGGATCCTGCCTCAGTATGGCTTGATGAGTGGTGCCATGTCCACGCCGAGGATCTGAACCAGTGAAACCCTGGGCCTCCAAAGCAGAGCGTGTGAACTTAAGCACTTGGCCACCGGGCCAGGCCCTATGTTTAACTTTCTGAAGAACTTTCAAACTGTCTTCTAAAGTGGTTACACCATTTACATTCTTACTGGCAACATATGACAGTTCCAATTTCACCAACACTTGTTACTGTCTGTGTTTTCTTCTAATTATAGCCATCCTGGTGAGTCAATGTGGTATCTCGTTGTAGCTTTGATGTGCATTTCCTTGATGGCTAATGGTGTTGAGCATCCCTTCATGTGCTTGTTGTCCATTTGCTTATCTTTCTGGGAGAAATATCTGGCTATTTTCTTTTGATTAATCTTCCAGTTCACTAATGCTCTAACTTTGTGTAATCTACTGTTATACCCATCTGCAGAGTCCTCTTTTTTTTTGGAGGGTTAGCCCTGAGCTAACATCTGCTGCCAATCCTCCTCATTCTGCTGAAGAAGACTGGCCCTGAGCTAACATCCGTGCCCATCTTCTTCTACTTTATATGTGGGACGCCTACAACAGGATGGCTTGCCAACCAGTGCCATGTCCGCACCCAGGATCTGAACCAGTGAACCCTGGGCCACCAAAGTGGAACGTGCACACTTAACTGCTGTGCCACCAGGCTGGCCCCTCTACAGAGTTCTTAATTTCAGGTATTGTATTTTTTCTATTCTAGGATTTCCATTTGATCCTTTAAAAAAATATATATATTTTTTCTAGTTCTTTGCTGAAATTCTCTATATTTTCATCTCAATTCTTGAATTTATTATCTACATATATTCTACTCTGCATCTTGTGACACCAAAATATAGCTATTTCATGAATTTGTCACTAAGAGATTTTGTTCTTTTTCTCTTGATTTTTATTCATATGGTCTGGTTTCTTATTATGCCTGGTAAAGTATTGATGCTGAATACTGTGTATGAAAGATCACAGGAAAAAAAATTGAGGCACTGGATGGCATTATCATCTGTTGGGAGGATTAGGACTTACTTTTGCTTCTGGCGGGTAATTAGGATGGGAGAGATCATATGTCAATCAGGCACTGAGATGCTTGTGGGCTGGGCAGCTCTAGTCTTTGTGAAGCCTTGCCTTCTTCTGGTTCCTCTCTACTCTAAGAATGTAACACTTTGGGGAGCCTAACTTCAATTTTTGTCTCTTTGGGCCTGTAAACTTCCAGAAGCTCTGCTTGGCTTCTTAGTATCCCAGCTGCCACTTGGGAATCAGCAAATACTTTAAAAGGAAAACCATGCCTATCTATTGGGTTCACCTCCCCAGATTTGGTCCCTCAAATGCTTGCTACCATAGTAGTTCTCTCATGACTTGAAACAGATTCTTTTTTATACTTTGTTCAGCTTTTATGGTTGTTTTCAGCAACAGGGTTGGTCTTTAGCAGCCATTACTGGAAGAAGAAATTCCCTACATTTCTTAATGTCTTGATGACGACGTTCTGTGGGCCCTGTTGGCCAGGGGCATGGTATGGTTGTGGGGTGGTGGCTGAAAAGGTTGCATATAATATATCCACTCAAACATTCCCATCTCCTAAGCCTTCAGACACTTTTCTTATGTACAATATGCCTGGGAAGTTCTGGCATCCCAATCTCATTGACTATAGGCCATCGTTAAATCCAGGCTTCAATAAACCAAGGAATCAAACTTTAGAGCCACTCACAGGTGCTGAATATCACGCATTACATTATGAGTCCTGGGTGAGTGTATACATATTCATAAATTTTGCTGAATCCAAACTTATATTTCCTCCTCCTTGGTTTAATACTCTAGATTCCATTCCCACATGTGATCCTCAGCATCCTCTCAACACATATTAGCAACATTTTCCAACTCCCTTGGGGTATAATCTATCTCCACCTCCTCCCCAGCAGACCTTGCAGTTCTCTTTCTGGGCTCTGCTGGGAGTTTACTCTTATTATGGGCCTGGATTCGACGAGGTGCAGTGTGAGCAGGTTCTGAGCAGACTAGGTATCCGCGTGGAGGCAGAGGTCCCAGATGGAGTCTTGAAAGGTCTTCATGTGGGTGAGGCTAACTTCCTCACACCGGGGAAGACGGCTGCTTCTGTGGGCAAGGAAGGCTTGGGATGTGGGAGCTCAGCTTTTTTTTTTAAAAAAAATCAATAATACATTAGTATTGTTTGTTCAGTATCTCTAGAATCTGCAATGATTTATTTTGCATTTGTGAAGTTTTATTTTGAATCTCCCCTCTTTCTTCCTCTCTCTATTGATCAGTTTTACAAGAGACTATATTAATTTTTCAATATCCAACTTTTGGGTTTTCCTGTTTTCTCTATTACATATTTGTTTTAATAATTTTTTGATAATTCTATCAATTTCTGTTCTAATTCTGTTATTTTTTCTCTCTTATTTTTTTTTTGTACCCAACTTTTTTTAAAATTTGCCATAGAACTGATATATAATGTGTAAGTTTTAGGTATACAACATATTGATTTGATACATTTAGATTGCAGTATGAGGGGCCAGCTCAGTGGCACAGCGGTTAAGTGCGCACATTCCACTTCTCAGCGGCCTGGGGTTCGCCGGTTCGGATCCCGGGTGCGGACATGGAACCACTAGGCAAAAGCTATGCTGTGGTAGGAGTCCCACATATAGAGTGGAGAAGGATGGGCACGGATGTTAGCTCAGGACCAGTCTTCCTCAGCAAAATGAGGAGGACTGGCAGTAGTTAGCTCAGGGCTAATCTTCCCAAAAAAAAAAAAAAAGATTGCAATATGATTGCTCTTGTAGCATGAGCTAACACCTCTACGGCATCACATAATTATCTCTTTCTCTGCGTCTGCCCAATATTCCCATCTCAAGTCTATGATCCTACTTCCCAATCAGCATCCTGTTCTTAGCAGGAGAAGTTGCTGAGGTTGAGTACTTAACCTTTGCAATAATTCTGTAACCTGAACAATTACATCGAGAATCTGTAGATGACCCTCGTCTGTCCCATGAATATACCAGATAGAGGAGTCTTTGAATTTCACATCTGTACCTTCAGATGGGAATTTAATGCTTCAAGCTTATCTTTTTTTTTGTTTTTTTAAACTCTCGAGGGCAGTTAGAAACAGTAATCTCACTCTACAATCTTTGTAATTATCATTGTTGCTATAGCAATGAAGTGCACCAGCAGCAAGAGTCCCCAAAGCTTTGTCCTCCATCTGCCCCTCACACCACCACCGGTACTAATGTGAGTAATCCTGCTGCCACGGTAGGCCACACATTACCACATCCCTTTTGCTCCCTATGCATGCACAAATACATGAGCAACCCAGCCAGAACTCCATATTGAGGAACTGTGTTTCCTGGGGGCACTACTGGCATCAGTCAGGGTCTGGGAGGAAACAGTATCCAACTCAGAATGGTTCAAGGGACTTGCTACTGAACAGATGTGGAGAGGATTAGAGAGCCGACTATATTTGTTTGCTAGGACTGCCATAACAAAATCCCACAACCGATGTGGCTTAAACAGCAGAAACCGTCTCACAGTTCTAGAGGCTAGAAGTCGGAGATCAAGGTGTTGGTAGGGTTGGTTCCTTCTAAGGGCAGCAGGCAGAAGGATCTGTTCCAGGCCTTTCTCCTAACTTCTGGCAGTGCCTTGGCTTGTGGCATAACTCCCATTTTCATATGGTGTTCTCCGTGTGTGCATGTCTTTCTCCAAATTTCCCTTTTATAAGGACACTAGTCTCATTGGATTAGGGCCCACCCTAATGATCTCGCTAACTTAACTGATTACATCTGCAATGACCCTGTTTCCAAATAAGGTCCCGTTCTGAGGTACTGTGGATTAGGACTTCAACATATGGATTTTGGGGGACACAGTTCAACCCACAACACCAAAAAGGGGTGATGAGCACCCAGAGATGAACAACAGTAGGAAGTTGTTAACACCTGTCCTGGATATTCTTCACTGGCCCCTCCAGATCCCCTCTCCAATCTTCTCTACCTTGCTCTGTGTGGGAGGCAGACCTCTGCAGACTGCATCCTCTAAGCTCCTTTGCCTTTTGGTTTCTATTTGACTTGGCTACTGGGAGGCAAAGGCAGGAGCCTCGGGTCAGGAAGGGAGAGGTCAGTGCACAGTACCCACAAGGGGACTCTTCCCATCCCCTCTCAACTGCTTTCATATATCCCTTTCTATGCTTCTGACATATTTAGTATCTGGTAGATAATAAGAGCTTAATGTTTAAAATATGAGCGAGTGTATGTGAATTGTTTCACCTCCAGGAAATCTGTACATTTAGTAATAATAGGTGACATTTATTGAGTGCTTACGTGTGTTCCAAGTACTTAAACAAAATATACAGCAGATAGTACCTATAAAGGAGGAACTATGATTTCCCAACTTTATAGTTGAGTAGACTGAAGCTCACTGAGATTCACAACGTGCCCAAGGTCAAGGTCACACAGCTAACGAGCAGCAGGAATGGGATTTGATCTAGAGCAGTTTATCTCCAGAGGCGTCCCCTAAATCACGACGTCATAAGAGCAGTTCCATCCACCAGACATGCCCTCCCCTACTTGACCTCGTGGCAAACACATTCATTTTTCAAGCCCTGGTCAAGTAACAGCTGTTACGTGAGGCTTTCTCAGTCCCCGCCCCGAGGCACCGATGGTTGGCTGTGTGCATTCCCTCTGTCCCCACCGTGACTCTCTCTACACTGTTCTGTGCCTATTTTCCTACCTGTGAGTTCTTCAGGGCAAGGGCCCCCTCCCGTTCTTCTCTGCAATTCCATGGCCCGGCAGAGTGTCGGAGAAGGGGAGGTGCCACTGAATGTTTCTGGAAGGAAGATCTTCTTGCAGTCCCTGAGCACCCTGTAGGCTCTGGGGCACACAAGTCCCCCTGATGATAGCTGACGTCCTTCCTTAGTTTTACTCAGAGGATATTTGTCAGTGGCCTGCCAGTTCTGGACCACGGACGGCCCGCCCACTGGGTGGGCGTTCCTGTTTGTCCTTGGCACAGGACCCCTTCGGTGGCTCCTATGTGCCAGGCCAGGTCCGGGCTTCTGAGCTGATCCCTTCTGATCCTCTGCAAACAGTTGGTTCCTTGGCTTCCAGGGAAGAGGGTTCACCCAGTTCCCAGGCGTCCTGGGGGGATTTACTTTACTTCTGCTTTTCAGTTCTGTCGTAATTAACAGTCACATTTTGTCCGGGATCCCTTTGTCAAACCCGAGGGACATTTTGAGGGGGTTTTTCTTTTCCTCTCCTTTGTTAGGGTGTTGGATGTAACTGCCTCCCTGAGGGCTCCTTGGAGGCCCCCAGCCTGTTCAAGGCCAGCCACCAGGCGTCTATTTCTACCAGAGCTTTGAGGAAATACTCACTAAACCCTACCTCCACATTCCCTATAGCTTTTCTTTACTAGGACCTACTCCATACTTCCCAGCTTTTCATTCGTTCAGAACAAACGTGACGGGTCACTCCTGCGGAGGAGACCCGCGGGGGCCCTAACACCGACATCTGTGCCCACGAGGGGCGCCCAGGACTGCGATGGTCTCATCCTCGTCTCAGGGGCCTACGACATCGCTGCCCCTTCAGCAGCTCCGTTGGATCCCTGGTGAGAATATAAAAAACGTGTGCTTAGCATCTAAAAAGTCGGAAAATAATTATTTTAATACTGAATGCTATTTTCTTGTTATTTGTAAAGATGCTTCTTGTTATTTTAAATGCTACGTTATTCCAAACACACCTAGGTTTTCTAGCGAGCATTCCATCCCCCAAAGACAAGTGCCCCAGGTGGGGCGACCCGCAGCTGTGAGAGAGAACGCGACGCCTCTTTCCCGGTCCCCTCCTCCTCTCAGGAGGAGGGGGGCGGGGAGACGACTGCGCCGTCCGAGCGGCCCCCAGGAGGGGCGGAGGAGGGGCGGGGAGCGCCGCGGGGCGCCGAGCGGGACCCTGGCGGCAGGGACTGGACTTCCTCCCTCGGCTCCGGAACTG